>NC_044573.1:108839295-109041795 GCF_901933205.1 Camarhynchus parvulus | reverse complement strand
CCCACCCTCAGCTGCTCAGGCTCCTCTGCACTGTTATTTATTGCTCCCCATCAGTCATAGCTTTTCTGGAATTACTCATGGCTGACATTTCCGATGCAATAAAGCCACAGATAACCTGTGAAATGAAATCAGGGCTTTCCTGTTGGGACGTGTACTGTCCCCAGTGTCTATCCGTCTCCATTTAAGCAGCACATGCTGGCACAGGCACAGATAATGGGGCTGGGATTACAAGTCAGACAAAGTATTCCAGTGTATTTTTCTGTGGAAGGAAAAGAGGGATATTTTCACATCTGAGTCATGTAAAACCCAGTAGGACCATCAGAAATACACAGAATCTGCACTCCTGCCAGGCCCATCTCCTTGGGCTGTCAGACCAGTGAATTGTCCTGCATTACTATCATTCTCAACAACTCTCAATTTCAGAGAGACCTTTTCTCTCTGAAAGGAGGGTGAAGCCAGGGGAAGGTTGATCTCTTCTCCCAGGTAACAAGCAACAGGATAAGAGAAAACAGCCTCAAGTTGCAAAAAGCTCCCACCAGGGGAGGTTTATGTTGGATATTAGGGAAAAAATCTTTCACTAAAAGAGTGGTCAGGCATTGGGACAGCTGCCCAGGGCAGGGGTAGAGTCACCAGCCCTGGAAGTGTTCAAGAGGTGAATGAATGGGACATTTGGGGACCTGGTTTGGAGGTGAACAGAGTGGTGCTGGGTTAATGGCTGTACTAAATAGTATTAGAGGTATTTCCCAACCTTAATGATTTTATGGTTTTGTAACACAACAACAACTACAAAACGTTCTTTAATCAGCACAGACTGGAGGTTCATGTGCAGCCCAGGACAGTGAGGCTGAAGGGGAGCCTTGGAAACCCTGCTGTGGTAAAGTATTAGTCAGTAGGTCTGTATATCACACTGCCAAGCCTTTAAAAAATATGGCTTGTCTGTTATGATTTGAAGTGCTTTTATACATGATTTTAATTTAACTCCTTTGTTAGGGTCACTTCAAGCACGGCTCATTAATTTGTCAAGAGAAGACAGAGGTGATTGCTGTGACTGTTATAGTCTTGCACAGCTGGAGAGTCAGAGATGTCTATCACATAGTTTATCTTCCAGTAAAATGCCTGTGCATAATAGACACTGTGATGTATTTACAGATAGAAATCCCTGTTTTGCAAAAATCTTCCTAATATCAATACAATATCACAGAACAGGAAGCACAATGATAAATTTATTGGGCATCTTTGTGCAGGTGCCTTTATACAAAATCAGGAATATAATTCTGGGCAGTTGTCCAGAAGCCATTTAATCCCTATCCCCACCCTACTTCAGGGTGCTTTGCTCCTTCTTAATTGACCTTTAATTGGACACAAACGGAAATATTTTTTTTTGTTTAGAGTTATGTTTGAGGTAGTATATGAAAAATGGTACTTGTGCAGGAAATTTGAGGCTCACAGCAAGGAATAAAAGGGAAGCAAATTATCAAAGAATGGCTCATTCCAACGACAATTCCCATGCAGAGCACTAAATGAGATATTACAACTAATTCCCTGTGTCACGTGGCACATATGCAGGCAGCAGGGGTGGAGTTCAAACTAGATGAATTCTGACCCCTCCTAACCCCAAAGTTCTTAGATTTGGTAACTTTTGTGAAGATTTCAGGCAGGCTGCTCTGTGGAATTGCACAGGGTTTTATAAAAAAGACTTGACAGATCTTTTCCTGCATAAGTATACAAGTTTTCCTCCTGTCAGCAGGCAAAGGCAGGATGCTAAAAGTCTCCATGTCAAGAACTCCAGATATTGTAGCATCTGAGGTTATTTCAAAGTTTTATTTGCTGCACTCCTCAAGTGAAGGTGTGGAAGTGATGATAATCAGGAGCTTAAAGTAAGCTTAAAATCTCCTTTAATTTAAACTTATTAAATTTTAGGTTAGATATTCACAGGGTTAGATTCAGGTTAGATATTCAGTGTAGAGAGCATATTCTTATGTAGAATATGCCCGTCATTCACATCTGATGTACAAAAAAGGACACATTCAGTTCAAGTAAGTAAAAGGAAGGACATTTAAGATGATCATGGAAACTGAGTTTATTTTAAGAAATAAGGAAGAGAATCATAAAACCATTTAGTAAAGAGTTTGTTTAACTTGGCAAAGCAAATCTGGAAGATATTATTCTATCTGTGAAAATATGTTGCAAGAGTAAATAACAGTGAGGAAACTCTTGATAGTAATGGACAATGACAGCACAGAAACAAAAGCATATAAGGCATCGAGAGGTAAATTTACATTTAAAAATAGAGGTAGGTTCCTCCTCAGATAATAAACTGGAAGAGCCTTGCAATAGAACTGGAAAGAGAACATTTCACATTTCCATTCAAGTCTATTTTCTATATTTTTTTCACACACAGCCAAAATTATATTACTAATTTTATTTGTGTTTTTTTAAATTTATTTACTTAATAGTTGGGGGATAGTTGAGGTGGCCAACATCTCTTTTACAGTATAGTAAAAAGGTGGGAAAGTCCACATGAAAAACCTAGAAGGTGTTCCATCAGAGGAAATTCTGGTTCTGTAATGGGTTCTTTATGGGCGTCTTTAATTATGTAGTGATCAGGCCCCAGATCTACTACTTTAGCTGTTCATTCCTTCATATTTAAATCAAGGAAGGAAAACTAAGGAGGCATCTTTTGACCTGAGTCCATGATCAATAAAGTAACTGAATTGCAGCTTAAATGTAAATGTTTTTCATTCAGACTGTTCCAAACAAGCACAAAATATGATGTCTGTCCATGAGACTGTTTGTTTTTGAAGGCAAAAATACCAAAAGAAGCCTTTCATATATGACCCTTGTGTGCAAGTTTTCCAACAAATCTTCAAACATCCTTCCATGGATCTTCATATTGCCTCTCCAATAATAGTAGATGAATACAATAACAGTTTTTCACCACTGCTTTCCTGGGCAGGAACCACTCTGACGGTATAGGGTTAAGAGGGTCTATCACCAAGATACATTTCACCCCTAAGCCTTAAATTTTAAACTAAATTTCTGTTGCTATCTAGTGTACATGGTGAGTGTATCCAAGAATTTGTCATTCCCACTGAAAGGTGACAGCTGTGAATTACAAGATTCAGGCAATTAGGAGTCCTACCCCCCTCATAGCTTTGGTTGCTTGCTCTGACAGTGGCCTTCCAAAACTCTCCTGGCTCCTCTGAAGGAAAGGAGGTACACAGAGGTAGGAAAGGTGCAGGGAAAGCAGGAGAAAGCAGAGGAAGGGGAAGGTGGAGAAGGTAGGAGAGATTTGGGGAAAGGAGCACAGGACTTTGCATCTATGGGAAGAAGGAGAAATAAACTGCCACATATCCCCCACAACAGTCTTGGTCTTTGAAATGGAAGGGTTTGTGTTAATATATCTCAGTTAAAAATGAAGAGGATCAGCTCAAGGGAAATTATTCCCTATTCCAGTGCTCCCTCAGAAGTTAACGTTGTCCAGATACATGCAGAAGATCCAGCAGTGTCCCTGTCGTGCTTCGCAAGCACTGTAAAGAGATCTGATCCCAGCACTGGTACCCCAGTGCTGTCAAACAAAACCTGCCTTGCTCGTGTCACACATGAATTTATTTCCTCTCCTAACAACTAACGGGACCTGCGACATAAGCGATGATTTACAAGACACAGGCGCCAGCAGAGAAGAGCTGCTGGCCACGTCTCCAAGGGACCAATCCTGTCCCCACTCCGCCTTATTTAACATGTGAGTGGTGTCACCTCTATCAGCAGAGCTTGTCTGCTGTGACATTCGAGTGAGTGACGGCCGTGTCAGCTCCGAGGCCAGCCCGCTCTGCTGTCACATCGCGCTCTTGGCCTCCGCTGCGCGTCTGATGGGAAAGGAGGGGAAAATTCTTCCACATGCTTTGTTAGCAGGAATCTGGTGAGCAAAGGGTTAAATGGCTTGGGGTACTGGGTGTTTGTGGGGTAGTGTGCGTGTGTATATATGTATGTGAGTGTGTGTGTGTGTGTGTGTGTATATGTATTTTTAAAAAATTACATATATAGATATATATATATATGTGTACATACACAGGCACCTTGGTTTGGCTGTAGGACCTCGTGCCCGCAGGCCACAGTCACATTATCATCTGGAAATTGGATAACGACAGCACAATGACAAATCCAGGTTGCCTGCAATAAGGTGCTAATCCCTTTGCTTTAATATCGGAGCAGCGTGTAATGATGTTTGGACATCACTCCAGTTTACTGACGACCCCACTGGGGCTGGCAATAGAAGCGTACAACTGTCTAACAAGCCATCAGGTGACCGCCGTCGTCAAAGCAACGGGGGATGCAATCTAATCTTCCCTCCATCCCTTCCAGCTCCCAATAAGGACCAGATTATAGAAGTGGCCCATCAATGCTTGGTAACTCGAATCAATTAACGTTAATTCGCACAATGCTATGATGTATTGTGATCACTTTCATTTCGGAGAAGGGGGAAGAAATTGCTATAATTCACCTAAAATGAGGTTGTCTATGGTGCTGAGGTATTAATTGGGTGTCCATATTAAATGGAAAAGGAGCACGGTAGTGAAGGAAAAGTGGATGAGTGACTCTCTTGGCTGCTATTGACCTATCAGAAGAAGACAGTGCCCTTTTCCTTTGCTTTTATCTATTACAGTTTTCCCTATTGCGTGTCAAGTTGATGTATTATAAAAAATTCATTTGGTGACCTTCCACCCCCCTAGCAGATTAAACAATTTCACTGGGATGGCATCATTAACAGGGCCTTGCATTTAATGATGATTTCTCTAAAAGGCCACGGAGATTCGATTTTAAGCTAACAGATTTATTGCACTATTATAACATATCGTAAAAAACTGTACCACCTACGGTCTGGTTTTAGGATAGAAACTGTTTAAGAGTTTATGTGGAGCTTAAAGTGGTATTACCTTGGGATAGGCAGCACGGCAAAGCTCTGACCTCCGGCGGGATGCTGTTTACTTTTAATAAAAGACATTTCTCTGACAGTGAACTTGGGGACTGTGTTATGGAGGAGGCCTGGCTTAGCTCCTTGCCATTGGTTTTGTAAACAGGGGCATTTCCACTGATCTACAGCTATTAATGGAAGTCACTAATGAATCTGGAGGATGTTTCTCTCCTATCTGATGCATCTACTCTGTCCCTCTCCTTCTAAAGGCTTCTGGCGATCCCACATCTAAACCCTTCATCAGATTCATTCTTCTAATGAAAGAAGGGCCTAGAGGGGAAGTAATAGGAGGAGAGGCTGAGGTCACTAGTTTTGCTCAGCCTGGAGAAGTGGGGACTGAGGGGAGTTGCAGTTACAACTTCCTCATGAGGGAAGAAGAGGGCCTGCACTGATCTCTGCTCTGCGGTGATCAGTGACAGGACCTGAGGAAATGACATGAAAATGGGCCATGGGATGTCTAGGTTGGATGTGAGGAAATATTTCTTCACCCAGAGGGTGTCTGGGTGCTGAACAGGCTCCCCAGGTCAGTGGTCACAGCACCAAACCTGGCAGAGTTCAAGAAGTGCTTGGACAATGCTCTCAGGCACAGGATGGGACTGTTGGGTCTGTCCTGTGCAGAGCCAGGAGCTGAGGCTCCATGATTCTCTTTGATTTCTGTCTATAATATGGGAAAATATGGGAATTGGTGGAAATAAAAGTTATCCTTCAAATATCTTTTTCTGCTTAAAATAGGAATGACCTCAGACTCCTCATTGTCTTCTAATGCTCATGTTGCTCTTCCCCATCTGTATTAATTAGTGACAAGATCTGCAGGGGGTGACAAAGCTCCAACAGTGCACCTGAGAGGGCAGAGGTCTGGCTTATTCATCATCCCATGACATCAGAACCCATTTTCACCCAAAAACTCTGAGTTCCTCACAATCTTTCCAGGGAATATGTACCTACTTTGCCTGCCACAAGTCCTCAGCTTGCCTATGCCCTGTCCTTGCTGAACCTCCCTTTCTTGAATCCCTTGCCGTTACCAGCAATCCCCACCTTTTCAACAACAAAGAAAAATGTCTTTTCAGCTGAATCATGACTCATTTAGTCATATTATTCCCAAAATTCTTCCCAATTTCCTTCCCCTTCCAAGGATACATTGATTTTACAGCACATTGCAGACATACCAGACAACTGTTCAATTAATTTCAGTGTCTATTAGGAAATTAAATATGCCAGGGGCTGTTTTTTGGCACCAAGGCCAGCTGACAAATTTCAGTATGGCCTCATCCAAACTTCCAAGTGAAAATATTTTCTGACTGTATTAGCTCCCAGGCCATTTGGGAGTTGTTCTGGACTTTGCCATTGGACCTGAATCACAGCTTAAGAGAGACTGATAGTTTAATTGTAGAGGTGATCAGGTGTCAGTGCCAAGGCTTGTTTTTTGGCATAATTTAGTTTTCTAGTAGACACATTGACTTTAATGGACACTTGACGCAGGGTCTCATCCTGATCTCCTTCCCCTTGAAGTCAACTGATAATAGTACTTCTTCTTCTTCTTCTTCTTCTTCTTCTTCTTCTTCTTCTTCTTCTTCTTCTTCTTCTTCTTCTTCTTCTTTGCCGTCTTCCTCTTCTTCCCACTACTATTATTGTTGCATACATTATTATGATGACAGGATATAACTATATTAATAATGATATTACTATATTACATTAGATTAAATATCAGGAAGAAATTCCTCCCTGTGAGGGTGATGAGGCCCTGGCAGAGATTGCCCAGAGAAGCTGTGGCTGCCCCATCCCTGGAAGTGTTCAAGGCCAGGTTGGATGGGGCTTGGAGTAACTTGGGATAATGGAAGGTGTCCCTGCCCATGGCAGGGGGTTGGAAAAAGATGAGCCTCAAGGTCCTTTCCAACCCAAATATTTCTATGATTTTATATTTTATGATTACAGTTATTATTACAATTGTAAATAAAATTACAAGTTCTCCTTGATTTCAGGAATACTTTTCCTCTGCCCCAAACCTCTCCATCAAGTTTCTCAATTAATCCATAATACCTGCAGCAGACCCTCCAGTTTTCTCCCTCAAACCTCCCTGCTGCTAAAGGACAAGCACTTGCTCTCCTGTGGAGCCTCAGCCTGTTCAGCAGGCACTGATGGTGACAGGATCAGGGATGCCTGGTGTCCCTGCTGACTGAGGCATCCCCAGCCTGCTGTGCCCACATCTAGAAGAGCTGCAGGGCACTGAACATCAGAGCTGCTCCCTGCCGGCAGGGAATTGCCAACCAGACTGCTTCTGCCCAGCAGGAGACTCCAGGGCAGTGGCAAACAGCACATCCTTCATGGCCATGGGATGAAGGCAAAGGCAGGTCTTGCTCTGGTCCTTGCTGGGCTACGAGCACTCGTCTACCTCCACCTCCCTAGGACAAAGCTGTGCCAGGAAAGGCCTATTTTCCTTCCAACGTGAATCAGCAGGGGAGCAGCAGAATGCTCCTTTCTCCTCCTCCACACTGACATTATTTTAAGGAATATAACTTGCTGTGTGCAGGGCTGTGCCCTAAGGCAGGGGCTCCCTCACAGCACGAGTCAGGTTGGACCATGTGGGATTTAAACACCACATTCCATGCTGAGTTAACCAAGTTCAAATTACCCACAAACAGATATTCATTTTTACACTTCTATTTTAAGTATCCATGTCTGGTTTTGCTTCATTCTGTTTTCTTCCCTGTTATTTTACCAGAAAGAACAAGGGGGATTGGTTCTAAATTAAAAGAGGAGAGATTTGATTATATGTTAAGAAGAAATTTTTTACTGTGAGGGTTGTACAGGCTGCCCAGAGAAGCTGCGGTTGCCCCATCCCTGGAAGTGTCTCAGGTCAGACTGGATGGGACTTGGAGCAACCTGGGATAGTAGAAGGTGTCCCTGCCCATGGCAGGGGGTGGAACTGGATAATCTTTAAGGTCCTTTCTAATGCAATTTTTCTATGATTCTATGACTCTATGATCCTATGATTTTATGACTCTACTCACCCTAGGGAGTGAGAAGTACTTCCCAGATCCAAATTTTGCAGCAGCCTTCCTCTATGCACAGTTTTGGCATATAGAGACTAAGGTGTGAATTAAGGGCATTTTTCTTATTTGTTAAAGAAGCTGAGGAGAGAAAAAAAATTTTGGGCTTTACAGAAACAATGCCAAGACTCACCTGAACCTCTTTGTGCTCAGCTGGAGCTAGGAAGCTCACTGAAAACTGCAGCTCTTCAGCTTGAATACAGGAATGACTTGGTGTGTTGTATATGACTTGGTGTTTGGTCACACAGTTGAATGCACATTTTTGGAAGAAGGTGGATAACAGCCCCTTATTGATGCCCCTGACATGAACTTCAAACCTAACATCACCTTTGAGACTTTCCCACCAACAAAAATACAAGATAAAAAACCAAGATAATAACAAAAACTTCAATCCTTGAGCTACATTTTGAGTCTGCACATATCCTTAAAACCTTAGTTGGTCTTTCCAGCAGATGTAGTTCAGACCAGTATTTTCCATCAGCTCAGTATAAACAGTTTCTTCATTTGTAATGCAGAGTAATACTCTGAAGAAACATCCACAACCATCAAAATTAGAAAAAAAGAGTTAAAAGCAAAGGAAACTTAAGCTCCATATAGCTTGTGTTTGTAAACACCTTTAGCAAACACTAGAGATCAATGAATAGCTTTTCTTCTTTCATTTCAACACAATACCAAACCCCCAGCCACTTGGTTGCAATTGCAGATTAGAGCTTTTTATATATATATATATATATATATATAAATCAATTATATATATATATATGAGATACTAAATGGCACAAAGCACTGGGAGAGAGAATGAAATGATCCAGGCTCAGAATGAAGTGTTGATTCTTTATTCAAATGCAAAAGTACTCTCCTGGGATGTTCTAATTTAAATTTCAGGCTTGGAAAAACCAATGTCTTTCAAGGGGGTGTCTGTAGCTGCTTTATTTCAGTCTGCAGACTTTGCAGATTGGGAAGGTGATGGCAGGAAAAGGAAATGCAGCAAAGCCTGTAATTGGTGTGTTTGTGTAGAGGAACCAAGACTTCTTTCTTAGAGGAGCTCAAAGGCTGTCAGTGAAAATCTTTCTGCTGCACAGGGAACATTTGCAGGCTTCACTGCTCTCAGTGTGCTTCAGTGATGACTTTGGGGTTAAGGCATTGGATTCATAAATCCATCAAATCCCTGTCTCTGCCATTTACTTCCAACATGATACCAGGGACATAAATTACTGATAATTTCTCACTTTTCCATCTGTGAACTGGAGATTGAAACAAAAAGATTTTTTCATACTTTGGTGCTGCTTTCTGCTTGGAAGTGAGATGTCTTTCTTGTTTCCATGCATGCTGCTTTCACCCAAGGAATCAAAGGGTTATGATACGGTAAATATCATAGTGGGTAGGTAGAAAATAGGAACAGAAATGACATCTAGAACTTTATTTCTGAATTCCCTTTTTTTTTTTCCATTCTTTTTCATGTGAAAGAAATGGAAGCAGACAACATTCAGAAACATGCTTATACAGGAGACCCTACAGCATCTCTGTTCAGGTGCAGCCTTCAGACGGAGAAATTGAGAAGCAGCTTCCTGTACAGCCAAAAATCATTTTCCTGGACAGAAAGGTAGAATTTGCCTCCCTGTGGACGGAGACTTTTGTTAATTCAGTACTATTTTGACATTTGAGATATTTGGCAGGTTCTTCTCCAGCAATGGCACCAGAGGAACGGGCAGGAGCTGATCCCCAGGATGTTCCACCTGGACATGAGGCAGAACTTCTTTCCTGTGGAGTGCTTGAGCACTGAATAGATTATCCAGAGAGGCTGTGGAGTCTCCCTCACTGGGGGTATTCCAGAACCCTCTGGATACAATCCAGTGCCCTGTGCTCTGGGATGACCCTGCTGAGTAGGGAGGAGGGACCAGATGAGCCACTGTGGTCCCTTCCAACCTGACTCATTCTGTGATGTGGCCTCACCTTGAAAAGTTATGATGACCTTTGTGACATTTGTAACAGCTGACACAAATGCAAACTGCCCTCAGACAGGGGATATATATATAAAAAAATACTACCCTTGTTAAAACCATCAAAGCTTTCTTTGGTCTTGCTGAGGAGAGAAGATCTTAATTCTGTTCTGTTCTTCCTTCCAGGGTGAAAGAATTGACAAACTGGGGCCTCCTGCAGAGCCCTGGGTTGTATCAGCTCGTCTCAAGGACTCCTCTGAGGCTGTGCTGAAAGGTTTGGATGTGTTTTCCTATGGCAAGGGTTATGGCAAAGCAGCTATGCAAAATGCTGATGAAAACTTTAGGAGTTCTCCCTGAGAAATACTGCAGTTGAAAACCAGTCTTTGGGCTGAAAACAGAAGGTTGCAGCAGGAGTTTGGTGAACTGCCCAGTCATATGCTACAGCGAAAAAAAAAGCTTTTACTTTTAAAAAAGTATTTTGTGGTCTGGTAGCTTAAAGGAAGCATATCCTATACTTTGTGTTGAAAAGACATACCTGGGGTCAAAAAAAGAAAGAATGAAGAATTAGAAATCCTAACACTGATTTTCAATTTATGTTAACTGGGATATTTTCTTGAGAGTCCACAACATCTTTTTTATCCCAAAGGATCTGGCCAAGTTCAGACAGAAACAACTGCCTGTAGATTATCATTA
Organism: Camarhynchus parvulus; assembly: GCF_901933205.1. Lineage (NCBI taxonomy): Eukaryota > Metazoa > Chordata > Aves > Passeriformes > Thraupidae > Camarhynchus > Camarhynchus parvulus. The sequence goes on along the minus strand of NC_044573.1, from coordinate 109,031,143 downwards.
AGATATTATAATCTAAAATTGGTTTTTTTTACATGGGGGATCTAAATGTGTCCCTTCTGGTCCTCATTTATCAAAACATATGAACTCATGGAAGACATGAAAATTTGTGAAAAACTCTAAACATGTGAAGATTTCCCTCTAGGTTGTGTGAATATGCTTAGACATAAAACCTTGTTTAAGCAGAATGCTGAACCAAATACTTGTGGATGGTCATGTGCTGCTAAATTAGAAGTTGGAAATCATAATGATTATAGACTAATTAGTTTAATTTCTAAAATATTTAAATATAAGCAAGAAGCACACACAATTAAAAGTTAGGTTGCCTATTGCAGAGAAAGTATTTTGTTCACAGTAAAGACATTTGTGTGTTATTTTTGAGTTGAAAAGTTCACATTTAGAAAAGATAAGTAGCATTTATGCTGTAGATCACAGCTTCTCACCCTTTCAGTCCCTGTTCCTGTTAATTAGAAATTCTTCCTACTACAAGATAGTTCCAGGATTACAGGTTAGAAAAAAACCTTTGGTGTTTTCTGCTGCTTTTCATGCCTTTTCAGGGCATGTTCCTAAACTCCTTAAATTTAGATTAGCCACAGACTATTGGATCAGGAATGACAGTGGGAAGAAGGAAGGAAGGGAGGAAGGGAGAAAGGAAGAGAGAGAGAGAGAGAGAGAGAGAAAAAGAAAGAAAGAAAGAAAGAAAGAAAGAAAGAAAGAAAGAAAGAAAGAAAAGAAAGAAAAGAAAGAAAAGAAAAGAAAGAAAGAAAGAAAGAAAGAAAGAAAGAAAGAAAGAAAGAAAGAAAGAAAGAAAGAAAGAAAGAAAGAAAAAAAAGAAAGAAAAGAAAGAAAGAAAGAAAGAAAGAAAGAAAGAAGAAAAGAAAGAAAGAAAGAAAGAAAGAAAGAAAGAAAGAAAGAAAGAAAGAAAGAAAGAAAGAAAGAAAGAAAGAAAGAAAGAAAAGAAAGAAAGAAAGAAAGAAGAAAAAGAAAGAAAGAAAGAAAGAAAGAAAGAAAGAAGAAAGAAAGAAAGAAAGAAAAGAAAGAAAAGAAAGAAAGAAAGAAAGAAAGAAAGAAGAAAGAAAGAAAGAAAGAAAAGAAAGAAAGAAAGAAAGAAAGAAGAAAGAAAGAAAGAAAGAAAAGAAAGAAAGAAAAGAAAGAAAAGAAAGAAAAGAAAGCAAGAAAGCAAGAAAGCAAGAAAGCAAGAAAGCAAGAAAGCAAGAAAAGAAAGAAAGGAAAGAAAGAAAGAAAGAAAGAAAGAAAGAAAGAAAGAAAGAAAGAAAGAAAGAAAGAAAGAAAGAAAGAAAGAAAGAAAGAAAGAAAGAAAGAAAGAAAGAAAGAAAGAAAGAAAGAAAGAAAGAAAGAAAGAAAGAAAGAAAGAAAGAAAGAAAGAAAGAAAGAAAGGGGAAAAGAGAAAAAGAGAAAAAGAGAAAAAGAGAAAAAGAAAGTCGCTGAAGGGAAAGACACTTCACATTCTCTAAAGGATACATGCATCAAATTAATAGTCAATAAACTGCAGCAAAGGAAGAGCAGCACAGTACAGATGTTCTGCATGTAATAGTTTGCTGCAGTTTTCCCTTTGACAAACATCCTTATTGCACTCGTCTTTTGAAGCACATGAAAGCAGCATTTAATGGAAATGGGTCCCGTCTAGCACACTGAGGCTGCTGCAGCTGACAGCAGCCAAAGTGCCTCGTGGAAGGCAGTTTAGCTCCAAATTAGCTGTGCTTCTACGTTAAATACCAGCTTGCCTGAGAGATCTTTGGGAGGACTCCCATATATATCTGTAGTATTCTGAGCTTTGAAGCATATGTGCCTGAAAGCTGAGCTAATCTCTGTTGAGAAGTACAGTACAGTACTCCAGGCTTCTTCACACACTAGAAATGGCAATTATAAAGTATTTGGACAAGGCCCTCTGTTAAAATCTGCATTACAGAGAGTAGGAGAGCCAAGAAAATCTTGGTAGACTGTGCAGACACTGTCATAAGAAGGATCATGTGAGTGGTAGGTGGATGAACCAGGATTAGGCTGGAGCAATAAAAGAAATCTACATTCCCACATCTCCATCAAATCAATTCACAGTATAAATCACTGATTATTTATATATCACAGCTGAACCTGGAGACTTGGTGGTTTGGTGTGCTAGACATTGTATAGAAAGAGAAAAAAACCCATATGTGTAGTCAAAACTAACTGGGATATTAACAAATTAAATTGTACCAGAGTCATAGAGAGGAGAAACTTTATCATTTATGTTGCTAAATAATTAATATGTGTCATGGTTTTGCCTAAGACTTTGTCTTGGGCAATTTCTGGCCATAGTTCAGCATTTGCTTATTCACCACATAGTTCAATATCCTGAACATGAGAATGGCAGAGTAGAGTGTCCTGCCCACATTCAGCTTTATGTACCTTCACCTGCGCTGCTTAACTGCAATAAAATGCCAAAGCCACCTGCTTCATAAAGCAAATAGTTGTGACATGTTGTCTTTCAGCAGGCAAAAGTCTGTGTTTGTGATCACTGGAGCCAGTCCAGCATCCTGAGGAAGTTCTGGCATCTCACCCCCACCTGAACCAACATTTGGAAATTTGTCAGCCTTTAGGATTTCACCCCTTTCACCCCAAGAGTCTGAATGCAGACCAGACCTGGCCAGCATCACTCAAAGCCAGGCCTTGGCTGGTGCTCAAAGATACACACAATAAAATGGGGATCCAGTTGCAAAGTAAATTATAACTTTTTAAAAAGAGCCTACAGAAATAACAATCATGGCAAGGGCAAATGTTGAGTCAGAATGGATTCCCTAATAGATCACAAGAGGTAATGTCATGGAGAAATTCTGTTTTCTGGGTTTCATTCTAACGCTCCCCATGGAGTTTTTCCCTGCCAGATTTCCAGCTGACAGTGTCTCCTGTACTGTCTCAGGGCAGTCACCACAGACCTTTTCTATGGCCAAATACCTTTCAAAGCATCTGACAGAACTGGAGAAAAATTCCAAGAGATTTAACAATAGTACAGGAAGGGCTATGCCTGAAAGATAAGGTGAAAAAAATGAGAAAAGAATTGAAGATTCAGCTTGTCCCTTAGTTACAGGGGTTGACTCCTTGAGACCATCCCCTTGGGACACTCTCATTATCACTCTCCTAACCTTGGTGAAGTACTTAGTCACACAAGACATGAGTTAAATTTAAAAATGGACATTTGGAACTTCCTGGTGCATCTCTATAACTCCTGTTACCTTTGTTTGATGCCTTTAACTGCTGCATTCACATTACACCCCTATAACACACAGAAAATGCCATTTCACAATGAGCTCAAAGAGTAAATATTTAGAAGCTGAAGCCCCCCAGTCCCTCTGGAATTTGTTTTCTGAGTATCTCTGTGTGAAATTTTCTGGAGTTAAACACAATGTTTATGATTAAGATGGATAATGAATTTAGGCTTTCTGAAGTCTCTTAGATCATGAGGACTCCCTGAGTTCCTTAGGTGGCACTTACCTGGTTGCTGTTAATTGTGATATGATTTTTTCTGACTCTCCAGGGCTCACCCAAGTGCAGGTCATAGAGGGATGTGCAACCTTTTCCAATCTGGCTGTCTCCAGCTCAGGAACAAACTGGAGACTTGTGTTCACAGTCACATCACCTCCAGGTAAACCCTGTATTCTGTATATTCTTTGATTTGGTAAAATCAAAGCCCTACAGGTGGCCTGAATTTATAAAAAAGGAGTTAAAATTTGTTTGAATGGGTGGAGCTATGCCAAATCTCTAAATAGCCGGAGTTCTGTTCCACATCCAAGTTGGCATTCCCCATGCAGCAGGAGAGCTGGGTGATTCCTCTGCTATTCATGCAAGATCTCCCAAATCTAACGAACAAGTACAGAGAAGTATTGCCAGAAAAAGGTGCCTCTTTCTCCCTGGATTCCCTTGTATGTATCCCAAGAAATCAGAAACTTAAAATCAGTTAAGTTGCCTGTACAAACTTTTTCCTATAATTTGCAACCTCTCATTCCCTCTTTTTTCCCTGTTTATATTCAGAAATTTTCCATTTGTGCTGCTGGCTATTTTCATAGTCCCTTTTCCTGACTGCTTGCACCTGGCCACCTTTATAGGTGGTTATGCACATTCAGAGCATGACTCCAGGTCTGGGCTCTGCCAGGGCTCTCCTGAGAGCTTGAGGAGGTGCTGATTGCATCTTCAGACGCCCCTGAGCAGCTTAGTAAAGGGGAGGCAGGTGTGCTTATGCCTTCTTGGAAATGCCAGCTGAGGGGGACACTGGAGACAAGGCACCCTTTGAAGTCTGCCTTGGAAAATCCTCAAGATATCTGCAAAAGAGAAGCACCTCTGCAACTGTTTGGGGGCCTGAAATTATCTCTAAATCTGTTTCTGAAGGAATAGAGGGGTCAAAGTGTTGGTTTCTTGTCTCAGGATGACTGCTGAGGCAAGAATATGGAGAAGCAGGAACAGGTCTGGCACAGAGTCCAAGGACATATTAATATATAGATGTTGTAAGACCATGTGTAAAGTCTCTGCTGTGGTATTGCATCCATCCATCTATTAATCCATCCATCCATCCATCCATCCATCCATCCATCCATCCATCCATCCATCCATCCATCCATCCATCCATCCATCCATCCATCCATCCATCCATCTCTCTTTATATATAGATATATATGCATGGATATCTCTCCAGATAAATACCATTGTAGGTGATCTATCTATCTATCTATCTATCTATCTATCTATCTATCTATCTATCTATCATCTATCTCTCATGTCTTGCCTCATCCAGAAAAAAACAGAAGGAACAAGTACATCTGACTGGTGAAGTGGCCAAGTGGAAGTGAGTAATGAAAAAATGTGAGGGAAAAAATAAATAGAAGTTTGCAAATATTTAGGCTGCCACAAGTGGCTCACCCAAATCCAGTGCTTCCCATGGCTTGGCAAAGGTAGAATTGAGGTGCATGGAATACTTAGAAGTGGGCCTTCCAAGAGGTAGATTTTTGTGTATTTTGAGCTGCTAAACAGATGCAGCTCCCACTACCTTCTAATCAGTGAGATCAGATGGAAAGTCAGCACCACACAAGATCTGATTCTTTAGACTGGAAGCACAGCTTAATGCAATGTGTTTAGAAACCTGTTTCAAGGAAATCTCAAAATCTTTTTTCTGAACAAAGGTCAAACAGACATCCCTTCTCTGAAATATTTACCAGTCAGAGAGTTACTAAGGATTAATAAAAGAATCACAGAACGGTTTGGATTGGAAGGGATCTTCAAGATCATCGAATTTCAACTCTCCTGTGTTGGGAAGGGACCCTTTTCAGTAGACCAGGATGCTCAGAGCTCCATCCAGGCTGACCTTCAACACTTCCAGGGGTGGAGCAGCCACAGCTTCTCTGGGTAACCTGTGCCTGTGTTTAATTTAAATCTGCCCTTTTTCAGCTTAAAGTCATTCCTCCCCATGGAGGATGTTTAGAGGTACCAATGTGTACAGGCAGCTGTGCAGGTATCACCTGTGTAAATCAGATTATTCCACACTTTTAACCCGCATTGCAAAAGTACACACCAAAGGCACAATCCTTTTTGCTCCTTGTAATTGGGAGTCATGCTGGAGACAGCATAAAGCTTTTTACACTTCCAGATTCTTACTGAAGAGGTTCACTTTAAGGAATTAAACAATCAAATAGTAGATGCTTGTGATGCATCTTCATGAACCAGTTACTCTGTGCACCTAGCCTGGCATAATTCACTGTTTGGAGACAGCTCAGGGGGTGCAGCTGATGTCAAATGCAATAATCCCAAATGTTTTAGTGGTAGCTCCTGGGGAGAGCAGACTATTCATAGCCCCTACTGCATCATCCTGCTCCTTGTTTTACAGTAATATTCCTTTCACTGATACGGATCCCAATGGGTTTGATACATCCACTTTCCATTTAAACCAACAGCATCCTACTCACAAACTATTAGAGTAGTGCAAAACACCTTTAAACACCTGTCTGTGTAGAGTCCTTGATACCTGAGAGATTTCTTCTCTCAGCTGAAGTTCATATGTGTTTGTACCTGCAGGCAGATTTCTCCCAATTGGAACATGCTTCCCACCTTGTTCTGATGCAGCTCAGCTTTGTTCAGGTGGACAACACTGACACAAATCTAATTAGTTTCTGCTAAAAGTACCTACAGCTACTTACCCTGGTCTCCAAGCCTCTATCTTACAGCATTTCTGTTTTTTTTTTTAATGAATTTATGAAAAAAAATAAAGGCCTTTAGATTTTTATTAAAAGTGGAACTCAAATAAAAGAAATATCCATCCATCAAAATGTTTGGAATTGTGGGGTTAGGACCAATAATGAGTCAGGTAGTGAGACACATAAGGAGTTGATGTGCTAATCCACATCCCTCAAGGTGGTCTACAGAGATGGTCTACAGAGATCTCGTAGCGGAGTCAGTTTTCCTAAATTCCTGTCCTTGCCCAGCACATCTGCATTCAGAACTTGTTTTGGAAATAATTCAGGGAATCAAAACCTCTCTCTATTTCAAAAGGGCAGCACTAATCCTCCTCCAGTCCTTGCAACTCAGATCTGAGACCCAATGAACCCTTGAACACAGAGACTGTGAGCAATGCCTGGCTTGATTCTGCCATTTACAGAAAACTTTAGAATTTCTGGGTGCAGAGCATTACCCAGAGCTTGTGTCTTTCAAGAGACTAAATATTTACTGTGTAACAGCAGGGACACTGACATTTTTTATTTATAATTATCATTATCAACATGGTGGAAAATATTAGCAAGTTCACTGGCAGTTTTCTGCATCATGGATTTAAGCTTCATGCTGGTGAATGTTTCTGTGTTCTCCCTAAATTCTATTGATATGATTCAGGTATAGCCTGTAAAAAAAATAAAAAATCAGTACTAAGAACTGTCCTATCACAACCAGTTTCTGTTTCAGAAAATGTGCATGTTTCCTGTAGGGACCTGATCTGTCTGGCCTCAAAAGCAGATGCATTGTGAATGTATTCTCCGAGGTTTGTGTCAGTTAGACAAATTCATAGGAAAAATATTAAGTACTGTTGAATGCAAAAAAGCTGTTTATGCTTCAGAAAGCACGGAAACCTTGAAACTTAGCTTGTAGAAAAATTGTTGCACATTTGGGTTGTCCTGGTACTTAGTCCTAAATAAATATTGTCCATTAATGTTGGATCTGTCTGGAGATGGATGGATTTATGGTTTGTCCCTGAATGCATCTTTATCAGTGGCATCCCTGTTAAAGAGCTATAAGGGTGGTTTTTTAGCTGTGAAATTGCTCTCCTTGCTTTTGTAATAAACTGACTGCTTTAAATTCTCAGGGGTGAAGTTGACTGTGCAGTCCCAGCCATTTTCCACCTTCCCTGTGCCCATGAGAGCCAGGGCCAGCATGATCCTCGTTGTCATACTGGGTTCAGCAGCATCTGCATTCACCATTGTTCTTTCATTCTGCTGGTTCAGGAAGAGCAAAAGCCACAGTAAGTTGGAAATATCCACAAAAATTATACTTACAGACTCCTTGTTTTAGTGAACAAATCCCCAGAGTGGCCACAATGGGTTTCAGACAATAGAACTCAGGAAAAGCTCTGGGATGTTCAGTAATTAGGTCATAGTTTGTAGTTTATGAAGAGGCAAGAATTGGGCTTCAATAGCCAATGTGGGTACCTTCCAACTCAGAATATTCTGTAATTCTGTGATAGTTCAAGGTTATACAGATTTATGCCTATAAAAGGTGTTTGAGTCCAGGCAGATGTTACAAAAAGTTTCTTCTTGGAAAGGATTGTTAAGCACTAGAACAGGCTGCCCAGGGCAGTGATGGAGTCACCATCCCTGCAAGTGTTCAAAGGTGTGTGGACACAGCATTTGGTGGCATATATATAGTCAAGAAATATTCTACTATATATTCAACAAAATGTTCAATTTTTGCTTGAATTAATAAATTCTGCTGAGCAGAGACGCACTGGAGGGTGATGTGACTGTGTGTTTCATTGCAGAAATGAGGACTGAACAGCCTCATCTCCCAGAGGACAGGACCAAGAGGCACAATGAACACACACAGCCTCCTGCAGCTCCCACCAAGCCTTGCTGCAATCAAGGACCCAATAAAAGTGGAGTGTCTGTAGCAGGAGGTGAGACTGAAATTCATAAATGATTGGACACCAAAAGAGTCAGTTTATATCTTTTAACATGTTCAGATGTTCCCTGGGAAGTGATGGAGTCACCATCACTGCAAGTGTTTAAAAAATGTGTGGGATGTGGCAGCTGAGGAGAGGTTTAATACAGCGATGGTGCCTTGGTGGTTGGATGCAATGGTCTAAGAGGGTTTTTTTCCACCCTCAATGATTCTATGATTTTATAGGTTAATATAGGACCAATGGCACATTCTCAAAAGGTCTGTCTCTTTATTGCCTCCTCCTGCTCTTCCCTGATTTTTTTCTGTTTGTCATTTCATCTCCTTTAATACAGATGGGGTGAATTCCCAGCTACACTGAAGGCAGCAGCATAATCCCCCTTATGCTCATGCTGTGATTCTTGGGGTGCAGGGACAGGGCCTGGATTTCAGTGTTCCTTTTGGGTTCTTTCCCCACAATCCAGGATACTCTATGATTCAATGAACCCATGATTTGTCCCAGTGTTTTTGGAAGAGGGCAGGGTGTGCTGGTGTCCCCACATGCCTGGAGGAGGTGGGCTCCTCCCTGCCCACATCTCCGGGTGCTGCAGGGGGATCAAAAGCTCTGGGCACGTTTGCAGGCTGTGAAGGACTGTGAGTTACACTGGACATAAGAAACCCACCCAGGGCTCATTTGCACGGTCCTGTGAGTCCAACCAAAGCAGCTCCACTCCCACCCACCCTACCCTGTGTCCCACTTACTCCCCAGGGTCCTGCCATGAACAGCCCCTTCTTGCACACCTCCTCGAGTGTTGTCCTTTCATCATCTTCTGATCAAACCCGACTCCTTCTGAGGTCACAGAAAAGCAGACAGCCCCGGGGGCATGTGGCTGGCAGCACAAAGCACCGGCTTCCCTTTTCTGCAAGTGTGAAATGTTCTTACTGTAGTTGAGGGCTGGTTTTTTTTATCTCACCTGCCAACAGCACAGATCTAAGGGCATTCAGGTAACCCTGATGAACCCCCCCATTTGCTCTGTTTTGGGAACTTCTTTTTCCTCCTCCTTACCGAAGCCTGTGGATTACATAAGAGGCAGGAAGATGCGAGCTGGAGTTTTATCTCCTTTTAATTAGTGTCGGTCACAAAAGCAGAGGGAGAGAGAGAAGGAGAGAGGAAATTTTGCAGTTTATGTGTTTTGATATTTGCCATACTCTTCCAAAACACAGCATTCAGCTGTGTGCCTTAGGACACATATCTGCTATAAATTCATTTTTTATCTAATTTGTCTGAGATCTAAGCTTCCTGTGGAGGTCTGAGATCAAAGGATCTGATTCTGTCTGATGTTGGCTCTGACACATAATGCGTGCTGACTTAGTTCTGTCTATAAACTCGCAGTGGGAGGCTGCCACTCTCCCTTGGCACCTTTACATAGTGAACTTTCATTTTGGCTGGGGAGGCTGACAGGTACAGCATTGATTGGAGCCGTCGTGTAAATAATTCATGGGGAGAATTTTTTTTGTCAGAAAAAGGCAATCCAGCCACTTAGAGTCTTTTAGGAATAGTTGCAAGACAAAAAAGATTCCCCAATATGTTCAAATCTAAACAAGGATAACAATATCTTCAGTGAATTTAATACATATGACTTGGAAACGTCTAATGTTTGATTCCCCCCTATTTAAAGTGCTGTTGGTTTTGGAGAGAGAGAGAAGAAATCAAAGCTGCACTCTTTTTGTTTAGTTTCTGCTTTGTAGCTCTTCCCCTCATAAGAAATACTGCTTTTCTAACACAATTAAGTGTTCAGGGCCTTTATTTGTTAATCACCACAGTAAGACTTGCAAAACATAGATTTTCTCATTGGTGGGTACTTCTAGAGTGCCAAGTCCAGTGGATCAAGAGCCCTGGATATTGTACCAAAAGGAGCAGCTGAGGATGAAGATGAGGAAGAAAGCAATATTCACAGTTATGCAGTACAGCAGGGAGAAGGGATCAAGATATTGCTTTGCCTAACCTTGGTCTAACATGAAAAATCTCCTTAGCTTCTTATAATTATGTCTCTCTTGAATTGAAGAACTTTTGATGGACTAAGGCACTGTTAACAGAACACACCTGGAGGTGCAGGAACATATTGTTGCTTTTTGCTTTTTGCAATTCATTCTGGTGGTTCAACAGAGTGCTTGTATCTGCCTACAACTTCCATTTCCAGCTTCAAATTTCTGTCCTTTCCCTGAACCTTTGCAAAATGGTACCTGACTGATTCTTATTCTGAACTCATTGGATATCTTCAGCCAGAAACTGCTGTGTGTTCCTGAAAATGCAATCCAATCTGTAAACAGGGTCTCCTCTTGTGGCTCCTAGCTTGCTCAGATCAGCTCCTCCTCCTTCCTTTCTACCAGTTTGCCATTATCCCTTTGTTTTAGAAAATTTCATCAGAATAAATTCCAGTTTAAATTCCAAATTACCAGTGGAAACACTGAATATCTTCCACTTCAGTGGTAAAGTCTGGTACTGCCACACATCCCTGAGAATTATTTCCCATATATAATTTCTGCCTAAGCTGTGTTAGATGGTACTTAATCTAGTTAATCATATGATTTCATGATATTGAATAGTTTGTATTTAGTGTTTAAAAACCAGGAATCTCAAGGCAGTACTTCATCCTTGAAACTGCTTCTATCCAGAAAACCTGTATCCTCCACTGATTAAAACTTGCTTGAAAAACCTTTTTCCACTGTTGATAATGGCACCTTTGAAGATGAGAGAGTCAATAAATCTCCAGAACTAACATGCAGCTTTGGTATAAGAGATCATGACCTTATTATCTTGTTTATGTGTCTAAAGAGGAAAATTGAACCTGGTGATGTATGTAATTTGCACCTTAAATCAGCTGACTACCTAAAGTTAAAGCCAGCTTAAAAAGGAAAAGTGCTAAACATAATAATATGTCTGACTGCTGAAATTTGGAAACAACTTTCTGGTGGATTTCCAAGAGGCATAACCCTGAAATTTAAATTTATGAGTGTACAAGTTGAAAAAAGCAGCAACACCCTTTAACAGAGCCCAAGCATGAAGTCATTGCCAGGGCTGTCAGAGTTCAGGTTGGTCAAGGAGTGTCTGCACAACCTTTCTGAAATATGATTTAATTTTAGGTGTTTTTGTGAGAAGCAGGAGTGGCATTCAATGGCCCTTTATGGACCCCTTCCAATTTGAGATATTCTATGATTCAGCAAATAGAGTTCCAATTAATGAACTACAGGAAATGCAGAAGAGAATCTGAGCAAAAAGCCTGAGCAGCCATGAGACTGTTAAGGGTTAAACTGAAAGGACAAACCTAAAATATCAGAAGTGGTAATTACACATTTTCTAGCATTATTTGTGCTAGGGACCTACAATGTGTGCTGATAAATGGACTGAAAAGTCTGATTTTGTCCACTCACATATGACACATTGACCAGGACTAGTTCTGGATTTGGAATGAGTATTAAAGGTTTGAGTGTAGGCTGATGGCATTTTTTTTTTCATGGGGGGAAGGAGAAGATTGCAAGAAAATTATAAATGTTTTCAGCATCCACATGAAGCTACAAATTAGGCTGCCAATCATGGCACACTCTGTCAGCTCAGAAATTATCTGCTATGTCACTACAAGTGACCCTGCCTCTGTTATTGATAACTATTTGATAGGTAAGGATGTAAATGTTTCCACATGAAAAATGTATAGTGAATATTTACCTTTTCCTTCATTTTTTCTATGTCATTTTTAAAAAACATCATTGCAGGCTACAGGCTCTGCCTTAAGTAGGACTCAAATGTCAGAAATACAAAGTTCTACCCTAAGTTACAGCCTGTTTCAGAAAGGAATGATGCATTTATGGGTGTGTAGTATTAAAATATTATCTGTCTTAGCAATACATAGCTTACTAAGAAACTGTATTCTATACAATTGATTATTAAACATTTATTAAAAATTTTCTAAATGTTGGAGATGCTCTAGCAGCTGTTTATGTGTCAATAAGCACAAAGCAGCTCGGTTTGTTGTTTTTTATTAATTTGTGGAAATAATTAATGGTTGGTTGGCTTTGCCAATTTATTTCTGTCAAACTGAAGTGTATGAAACAATTTCTGTAACAGTAATTCTTTTTAATTAATCACAGAATCATGGAATGGTTTGGGTTGGAAGGGACTTTAATTATCACCTACTTCCTCCCACCCTGGGCAGGCACACCTTCCACTATCCGAGGTTGTTCCAAGCCCCATCCAACAATTCCAGGGATGGGGCAGCCACAGCTTCCCTGGGCAACCTGTGCCAGTGGCTCACCACCCTCACAGGGAAGGATTTTTTCCTTTTTTCCTAATGTCTAGCCTGAATCCCTCCTGTTCAATTTAAAAGTCTTCCCCCTTGTCCTGTCATTGTCTGCCCATGTAAAATGGGCGGAAAAAAATTAAAATTTATTGATGTCTTCAACACACAATAAAGGCATAAAAGGATGATATACATGAAGGTGAGGTCTCGTAATTATTGTGAGAAACAAAAAAGTCTCTTTTTTTTGTAGATATGGAAGGAAGTGGAGCAGTGGGAGCTGCCACAGGACATGCAGAGGAGCTGAACCTGCAGCCCTGTGAAGCCAAGTCAGCAAGGCAGCCAAGCACTGTCCAGCCCAAGACAAGGGACAGACACACCTTCCCCTCAGCCAGGAAAAGTGACAGGCACCAACAGCCCCGTGGAGGAAGAGCTCCTGGTGCCTCTGAGGAGCTTCAGCAGCCGACGGTCCCAGGGTGCTCCAGCCAGGAGGAAATGCCCCAGCCTTCAGCTGGGTACAGCCAGGAAGGAGAGAACCCCGAGAGGATGCCCCAACCCCAGAATGATGTCAGAGAGTGTGTGGCCATGGTGGCAGCAGAGGGGTGAGGCAGGGATGGGAGGGGGTGAACCACTGTGGTCACTTTGGGGATGAGCTTTTTGCTTTTGTGCTCAGAGAAAACCCTACAGGTGTTGGGATGGGCAACCGTGGGGCCACGTGGGCAAATGAGCCAACTGTGAGGCTCTTTGATGCTGACCTTTCTGGGCTTCCAAAATGGGCTGGGTGCATCCAAGCTGCCCTTTGAGAACAGCTCTCCTGACTCCTCCAAAACTCTCTCCAGGAGTTGTTTTGGGGAGTGCTTATGGGATCAAAAGCAGTCAGGGATCAGCCTAACAACTCAACAGGGTTTCTGACACTATGGTGTTCTAGCATGGATGTAGTCTTAGTGTCTTGAGTATTGCTGGTGAATATCAATATATGTAAATATACATAAATTTCCCATTTCTTCCAGCCATGCTTTTAGTTCCATTCAAAGAACCTTAGTATGTACACAAATATTTTCCTTTTTTTACATTTATTCAACTTTCATTGTGGCTTGAGTAAGTGCTTCCATAGTGCTCTACTTAAACCTGTTATGTTTTGTTTTGTTTTGTTTTGTTTCTGGCTTTTTGTTTGTTTGCTTGTTTGTTTTTTAGATTAAAGTGTTTTACTGAGTAAAAATTTATGGTATTGTTTTCTGACACCTTTAAATCACTGACTTGTTATGAATGCTACTCTTTATGGATGATAATAATAATAATAATGCTGATATTTTTCAGTTGCTCAGGGAATTCCTCTGTGCTTTGCTTTACTGAGCTGGAAGATAAGGAACTTTATTATGCCTTCTCTGTACCATAAAATTCTTGGTTGCAAGGTGTGCTGGTGGCACCAGATAAAATTTATACTCCTTTTCAGAAAAAAAACTACTTAATCGGGAAGATGAGGTTTCTGGCCAGATCAGCAGTGGAGGAGAAGGTGAGAAACCTTAATTAGGAAAAAACTCAAACTACAAACCAGTTCTCTTCAGGCTGAAGGAGTTAAGGTGCAGATTCTGATCAAGCTGCTCAGTTTCCTGGGCACAAAAACAGATTCACCATCTTTGGCTTCTGCACTATACTGTCTTTATAATTATGATTTTGGGGTGAAATTAGACTGACAGCACACTGAGCCAGGCTTCTTGCTGAGTGAACGGGAGTTTTTTTTTGGTTTAAGGCACTTGTGGATGAAGATCTTAAGTGCAATGGATCAACCTTTCTGACCTCTTCCATGGTATAGAAAGCTATTTATTACATTATTTTCTGCAGAGGCCAAAATATTATTATTGGGCAGATCCCTACTGCACATGATTCAGGGTTTGAATAAAAAGTTATAGCTTTCAAAGATATCCATTTCTGGTGAAATTATTGGGAAATCCTTCTTTTTCTCCACAGGTGAGACCCATTTTCAGATTCTTTCACATGGCAGTAGAGCATTCCCTCTCTACAGAAATACAATTCCTCCATTCCATGAATTCTATTTTCCTTCAGTGTTTCTACTTCTAGTAAGTTACTCCATCACATCCAACCAGTATTAAAGAAAAGAATATATTATTACATATGTCAAAATGCCAGAAAATATCACTGAATTAGTTATATGAAAATACAATATAAAAAAAAGAATTATTTTAGGGGAAAAAGTCAGATATACTGGAAATAGTTAAGGATTTAAATTAATCCTTTAGTTCATAATCCTTGAATTTATCCATACTTTGTTTGCAGAATAAGTAATGTCTTGTATAGCTGGACCTCTAAGAGAATTAACAGGGTTAAAAGGCTTTAATTGCAGCATTTTCAACTGAGTGTGCAGTGACATATGGGAAAGAAGTGGGCTGAAAATGAAAAAAACATGGTGAAAAATGGGTGCAAACATGCAGCAAAACCTGAATAAGTAACACATTTATGGGATCTTGTGTATCAGAAAAAAGAAAAGAAAAGAAAAGAAAAGAAAAGAAAAGAAAAGAAAAGAAAAGAAAAGAAAAGAAAAGAAAAGAAAAGAAAAGAAAAGAAAAGAAAAGAAAAGAAAAGAAAAGAAAAGAAAAGAAAAGAAAAGAAAAACCTAACTCAGTAGTGATCAGAGAGAAAGATGTGAATGAGACTCAGTGGTTGAAGTGATTGAAGTAATTTCATGTCTAAACATAAAATGACATCTTTTCCTATAATAATTTCATTTATGCTGAGTGCAACAGCAATTGGATGAAATGGGATCCTTCTGCTTTGTGGCAGAGGGAGATCCAGACTTATTTTGAAATGTCCATATATGTTTTCCATGAGACTGAGTTAAAATGCTCACTCTTAAAGGAGCTGTGTGATTAGATGGGAAGTTTTGGCTGCCCCATCCCTGGAAGTATCCAAACTCAGGCTGGACGGGGCTTGGAGCACCCTGGGATAGAGGAAGGTGTCCCCACCCATGGCAGGGGGTGGAACAGCGTGGTCTTTAAGGTGCCTTCAAACCCAACCTATTCTGTGGTTCAGTGAACAGCATCACCCAAGTTGCTACAGAATGTCCTGGGCAAGTCAGGAAGAGAAGAAATGTCTCATATCCCAATCCAAACCCCTCATTTTCCAGTATTTTGAACGCCAGCTTGTCCTGAGGGGCACTTGTTGTCATTGCTGTGTCGTGGTCAGGACTTTTGGTGATCCTGCTCAACTTTTGCTTCGAGTTCTTCTTAATCCTTACACTATAATTAGGACAACAGTTGTTTCCACCTTTGTGTGGGCATTTTAAGGATAAATTTGTGACATTCTACATTCCAAAACCCGGGGTGAGGTCGGGGTGGGGATGCAGTGGGAGGAGGCAGATGAAGAATCCATAGTGTGGTGTGTGGGTTATCCATGATATCACAGGGGATGTGGTGCCTTCATAGACCTGGGCCTTATCCAAACCCTCTGGCTCAGCTCAGGCCATTCAGCTGCTGTCAAAGTCCAGCTTCTGGGAGGACATAAAGAAACAGCAAGCGGGATTTCAGCTTGGATTTTGGAAGGAACCCATGGGGATATCATGACAGAGATTCAAGCTCCAGCACAGCCCAGACTCAGACCAGCTCTGTGAGGGACACAAAATATTTCCAGCAAATCTACTCGGGTTTAACAAAGTGTAGCTTCCTCACATTGGACATGAAAGAAGCCTTCAAAGTAGAGGAAAAATTAATAAAAAATGTCTGGATCTGCCTGTGGAGATCCATCCTCTGAGGTCCAAAGTCTTTCTGGACAGTCATGTTAAATGTCAGTGAAATTTGACAAGTTTGGCTCTACTGACGCCAATGGCAAAAATTTCATTAATTTTGCTGGATTTGGGATTTCCACCTGGTAACGTTTTTCTGTAGTCCCATCTACAATACCTCTGAGTTCCTTTATTGATATAAATAAGTATATAGCTGAAAGGATGCCTTACTCTCCAGGATTTCTGAATTGCTAGACAATGTATGGTCAAAATTATTCTTCCTTTTTTTTTTCCTTTCTATTTTTGTGGGGGTGATGTTTTTTCCTCTTATGTCTGAAGTAGAGGAGTGCATTACAGACAAATTTGCCTAAGGCTTTGGGCCAGAGCTGATGAGACTTCACGAAGATACAGAAACAGGCACATGGGTAGGAAAAAGAAAGCCTGTGAAAAATTAAAATGACAAGCCTGGTTAGGGAGCAGAGATAACTGGTGATGTAGTAAAATTAATTACAGTCTGCATTGAAGGAATTGTGTGCCTAAGACAAAATTAAAAAAAAAAAAAGAAAGAAGAACCAAATAACAGCAATGAGATTATAAACCTTTTGATCATCTCTATATGGTATAACTTCCAGTCCCTATTTATTATGGTATTCATTATGACATTTATTTCTATAGCATGAGAGGTAAAAATGGCAAATAAAGGAGGCAAGAGTCCAGTCAGAAGGTTTTTCTCTGAGCTCCTGACTCTGCAAAGAATAACCTTATTAACAATGAATTGCACTCAAAAATATCTTCACTGGACTAAGAACTGTGAGAGGAAACCTTTAGTGTATCAAGAAAGCTGAATGATGCAACACTCCAAGGATGATTATGGACACACTGATTATTCAGATTCACAGGTTTTTATATATAATTTTTGCAGTCATTATGCATTTGCCTCAGTGTGAAATAATTCCAGCTTTTTACCTACTAAAATGTGGGAAATGCTGGGCGATAACTTGTCAAACATTATTTTGCAAGAGCAAAAGCCAAATATCCCAAAGGATGATTTCCAGATTCTGGAACACACCAGCAAGGTGGGATTTCCATGGTATATATAAGGACTGTGTTTTTGAGGGAATGGGGATGGGAGGTAGGTGCTACTGAGGTACAAAACTTCCCGTATTGGGTGACATGATGGGCTGCAGTGGGGACGTTGAAGCTCCAAGAAGTCTAAGGCCAACCTTGGAAGAACTTTTGAGAAGTACCAGATCCCCTTTTCCCTGGCTCAAACCTCTGTGTACAGGGCTGGAGCTGCCGACAACCTTCTCTTCCCTCACCAAAGCATTTCAAAATTTGCAGTTTTCATAGAACAAAAAGTGAACTACAACAACTCTGCCATTAGTGAGTTTTCCAGAAAGGAAAATAAAAAGACACAAAGTTTTATTTTTTAATGGAAGTTGAAATGTCTGTTGGAGGAGGGTCATTTGGGGAGGTATTTATTTCCTTTTCCTTTCTTTTTCTTTTCTTTCCTCTTTTCTTTCACACAGAGGCCAAAAACAATGGGAAAGAAGGAACAAAGAGGAAAATAAAAGTAGTTTTGAAGTAAGGCCATGGCAGAAGGCTGCACATAAGCAAAGTCAGCCTCTGGACAGTTTCCATATTGTATTAGACCTGAGGGCTGCCAGCTTTGGATACTTGGGAACAATACAAAAAAAAAAGGAGAATATGAAATTAGCTGTCCCTGGATTTTACTTTTAGCAAGAAGAGACTTTTGGTATTATTGGTTGCTCCTGATGACGTATTATCCCTGAACATTAGCACTAATATAATGTTAAACTGAATTATCTCTGTCCTGTGGGGGAAAAAAAAACAGAAAAAAGAAAGAAGGAAAAAAAAACCCAAAGAAAAAAAAAAGCAAATTCTGCTTTCATTTTAAGTGTTCTGCCTGGTGTTTTCCAGGGGTTTTTTTTTTGCATAACAAATAGGGAGTAATACTTATTCACCTTTCTTTCCAAATGTACCACACATTCTTCATCACTTTCCAAGTCCTGTGGGAGTCCTGTGGGATTCAGGAACCTGACTTAAAATTCAGCTGAGCAGATAAAGGGTAATACAGGAAGAGAAGGAGAATATTTATACTCCATCCTCCTGCAAAAAACACTCTTGATTTGTGCAGTTAAACCTGTGGCATGTGGGTGGTGACTGGGATCCTGACCTTTGGTTCTCAACTAGAAACCCAGAGTCAGGTGGAAATAAAACCAAACAGGGATGAAAGGGCTAAATAATAAACCTATGAACTTTAATGCTGGGAAAGAAGGAGAACAGAAAGCAGTGACACAGCCAAGCCAAAGGAGTGAGGAAGGGTCTCTGGGGCAGCTCTATGAAGGATGGACTCCAGCCAGGTCAGCCTGGGTTTGTTGGAGACAGGAGCTGCACACAAGCTGAGCTCAGGGCACCGCCCAAATTCCCTGCTGCTTTGGGTGAGGGTCATTTCCCGTACCTGTGTGATCATTTTCCATACCTGTGGGTTGGATTAATTTGTTCTTTTTCTCCTGATGCACCTCTCTGTTCCAAAATACATTAAAGATGAAGCTGGTGCCAAGTCTTGCAGCCATCAAAGGGAGTGATGTTAAAAATATCCCACCCTTGCTCTCCCTCGCCAGACTGTCTCTCCGTGTCTAGGTGCTGACAAAAGTTATTTGTCGTATTCCCTTCATTTGGTGAGTGACAGGAGACTGGTGTCAAGTGAGAAAATGAAATGTAAATTTTATTAAACACCTTCTCATCTCTGTGTATCAATCCAGATTCCAGCCTAACACAGCAAATCAAATCCTGTCTTCACCAGGCCTGAGGGCACACAAAGAATCATTTCTCCTTAATACCATTCCATCCTAGTAAAATATTTTTCTGTTTAGTAAATGAAAATTTAAAATGCAAACCCTATTTTAATCCCAGAGAAACGATGTGCATTGCAGGGAGAGGGATGCTGTGTTTTGTTCTCTTCTGCCTTGTGCTTTCTTCTGTTTTCAGACACAAAAATGGTGATTAGCTGAAAGAAAAATTACAACTCCCTTATAAGGCTTGCCCATTGGGACTTTTTATCTTCATGTCCACCACTAGGCTTAGAAGCTTACTAGTCCAGAGATGATTCAGTATCCACTTGTTTAATATACAATTGCACGGCAGATTATGTAGACTATATGATGTCCTTATGACTGAAACACTATTCCCAAGTGAACAGTGTCACAATTTCATTGCTGTGGGTCTTAGTACCTCTATTTCTTTGAAGATGAGGCTTTTGCTCCGCTGTGAGAGGCAAAATTGTCAGCAGAGGAAACTTCTGATGAGCAAAATCATGGCTGATTTGGGTCTTGGTATTCCCAGGCAGAGCATAAAATAATTGGTTTCCTTTGGTAACAAGGAAGATATTTATGGCTATTTATTTCTGCAGAGTTTGACATTGGGATGGAGAAAATAGATACAGGAGATAAACCCTGAACACAACACAAATTTTTCTTTACTCCCAAGAGGTGGTACTGGAGAATGTGTCCATAGAGGTTGTGGACTCCCCATCCCTGGAAGTGTTCAGGTGTTGGATGGGGGTCTGAACTAGCTGATCTAGTGGAAGGTGTCCCTGCCCTTGGCAGGGGAATGGAATGAGATGAGCTTTAAGGTTCCTTCCAACCCAATCCATTCCATGATTCCCTGATTCTATGAATATTTTTATTGAAACCACTGATTAACCAACCCACCTACATTTCATCTAGTCTCATTACCCCTAAACATTAAAAGTTATGTGTCTAGACTGACTTAACTCTGCCTTGTTTGTGAGTAATATCAGGTATGGATCCAGGAGGGTGCTGCTCTTCATTTTTCATGCCCAGCTATTGCAGGACAGGCTGAATCACTCTGTGCCTGTTTCTCTGCAGGTGTTACCTTACCTAGTTGACTTCCAGCCTTGTCCAGCACTCACTTTCATCTTAACCCAGCTCAGCACTTAGTTCCAGTGGAGTCTTTCACTGATCAGTCTGAAACTCAACATGAGTTATTTTCTGATGGAAAAAGTGCTGAAGTGCTGCAAAAGTAGAGCTCCTGTGGGAATTTAACCCACTGAAAGTTGTTGCCTGCTCTTCCATTGCCCCTATTAGAAGGATCTCATCCAGTACCAGCTTATCTTGGAGGTGGGGGTCCTGGAATTGCCTGGTTTCCCCATCTAAAGCAGTCCTAAGAGTTTACAGGAATTCAGGGCTTCAGCCTTCTCATATAACCAGGAGCCAACCAGGTCAGTGAGAGCTCCCATCTTGCAGATACTCCAAGAAATGCCTACAGCACCTCATTTCAAGGAGGATGAGGGTATATATAGTCCCCAAAAATCTGGGAAAAAATTCTAAAGAAATCAGAATTACTTAAAACTATTATTTTAAATATTTTATTTAAAAATTTTGACATTTCTGGGATTCTATTTTAAATTCAAATTCTCCCTTCCAAGAGAAATAGTAGACTCATGCCTTTACCAGCATCTTTAGGAGGAAAAGCCATGCTGTTGTCCATGAATCAGGGATAGATGACACAAAGCAGGGAAGAGTTAACTCACTAAAGCTTGCACTAGGAGCAAGTAGAAAAGAAATCAGAAAAAAACTTCCATTTCCTTTGGCTATCTGTCCTAAGACAGATTCAGTACAGCATTTTGGTTATCTAAGCCTGTTTCAGAGAGGAAAATGAAGACAAGCAACACTGAAAAAGTGATGCAGGGCAAGACTTGCAGCTTATGAATTAGGCTGGATATCAGCTGTCCTCAGTTCAAGTCTGCATCCTGCCACCAATTCCCCTCTCTGACCTTAGGCCACTCATTTAATGTCTCTGCCCCTCAGCTCCTCACGTGCAAAATGAGAATGCTAATGCAGCTTTGCTCCCTCCCTCAGCCCACTCTGCCCACTCAGGCTTCAGGCTGCACTGAGACTCTTTCTAATTAATTATTTTCCAAAAGTGCAGCTCCGTCCTGGCTTCCCAGTTGCCATTGAAACCATCCTTGAAACAAATAGGTAACAGTAGTAGTAGTAATAGTGATAATAATAGAGGTAAGAACAGAATTAGATTTAGAAATAGTAAAAGTAGAAATAGAAATAAGAAATAGAAATAGAAATAGAAAGAGAAATAATAGTGATATGTGGGAGAAAATTATAGTAATAGTGGTAGTAATAGAGATAGAGATAGATTTAGAAAAAGAAATAGAAGTAAAAAGTAGAAATAGAAAGAGAAATAGATATAGAAATAAAAAAATAGAAATAGAAATAGAAATAGAAATAATAGTGATATGTTGGAGAAAATGATAGTAATTGCGGTAGTAATAGGGATAGATATAGAGATAGATTTAGAAAAAGAAATAGAAGTAAAAAGAAATACAAATAAGAAATACAAATAAGAAATACAAATAAGAAATACAAATGAAATATAAATAGAAATGATAGAAATAGAAATAGAAATAGAAATAGAAATAGAAATAGAAATAGAAATAGAAATAGAAATAATAGTGATATGTTGGAGAAAATTATAGTAATAGTGGTAGTAATAGGGACAGATATAGAGATAGAGATAGACTTAGAAAAAGAAATAGAAATAAAAAATAGAAATAGAAATGGAAATGGAAAAAGAAAGAAATAGAAATAATAATGGAAAGAGAAATAACAGTAGTGATAGTGTCAGAGAAAGATGGTGATAGTGATAGTAATAGGGATAGATATAGAGATAAAAATAGATTTAGAAGCAAAACTGATAATAGAAATAAAAGTAGAAATAGAAATAGAAATAATAAGAGCACCTAAACTGGCTTCATTTGTGAGGTGTTGAGGGTTAAAGGGAAGGAAAAAAGGAAAGGAAAAGTGCAGTCAGTGCAGAGGAGCTGTCATGTCACACAAATTGTCAGCTTCCCCACTATCACAATCCCTCCTCCGCCTCACGGAGTTAAATTCTCCCTGCCTGCAGGGAGGCGGCTTTGGGGCTCGGCTGCAGCTCCATCCGCATGGAGATCACTTATTTCACACTGCCACTGGGCTTCCTCACTATTCTAATACAGAACCCATTGCACACTATGACTAATAATGTTGGCTGTATGAAAGAATTATTTATACAGAGACTGAGAAAGGCCTCCTTGGATTTCCAGACAGGACAGTCTTGATTTGGAGAGAGCAAAGCATAAAATAACTCCAGGGCCATTTCAGGCTGCCAGAGTCTCCAGGAGACAAGCTGACAATTGGTGCTTGAATTTGAAGCTGTGGATGTGTGTGCTGTGGTAAAGCCTCTTCCCTCATACCCTGGAGTCCCCTATCCTCAGAAATAAAGAAGGGACATATAGGGAATGCCCATCAACACAGGCTTATGGAAAATAGGTCCTGCCAAACTAAATTGAGAGCTCTTTTTCTGATGAGATTACAAGTTCAGTTGATAAAGACAGCAGTATTCAAGCAATAGGCATCTGTGAGGAATTTGACTTGCTACACTATGACCTCTTGATTACAGAACTAGGGAAAAAATGCACAAAATTAACATGATGCACCTTAAGTGGATTAAAAATAGGCTGAGAGGATCAAAATGTGTTTACAGAAGTCACTGCTGAGCAGGTTTGTTTGTAGTCCGGTTGCAGAGGAATCAGGTTATCTATAGATAAAAAAGTTTAACTAAAAGTTGCCATTCAGACAATTGGCGATTGATTCTCCATCTCTCAGAGGATGATAAATAATGTAAGAGGACAGATCCCTTATGTTGTGTGACCAGAGGAACAGCCATGTGTGGGTACCCCATCCCTGGAATTGTTCAAGACCAGGTTGGACAGGGCTTGGAACAACCTGGTCTAGTAAAAGGTGTCCCTGCACATGGCAGGGAGCTGGAATGAGATCCTTAAAGTCCCTTCCAACCCAAAACATTCCAAGATTCTATGAAATGAGATACATTTGATTAGAAAAATGATAAAATTTAAGGATGTGCCTGCATTTATTAGGCAGAGTTTCTGTTCTGGCAGCTAGTGACTGAGAACAGCTTCTCATCATTACAGATAATCACTAACAATTATTTTTGTCAGGATAAAGATCTTACAAAGGAGCTAATGTTATTTTGCTCCATAGACAGAAAGATTTTAAATAAGAAGACATTGCTTTTATTCTAGGAATGCCACTGCTTTTGGTTTAGGTGTCTGCAGTGGCAGAAGAAGTTTAGAATTTTGTATAGGGTTCACAAAAGAAACACGGATGAGGAAAACACTTTGCTTGGCAGAAAAAGAAGGAATTTTAAACCAGCTGAAAATTAAAACATGAATGGTGTGGGACTTAGAAAGACGAAAGAGAGAATGTGTACAACCTCACCCCTCATCCTGGGAAAGTTGTTACAGGTGGCAATGCCACATCCTGTGACAGCAAGCAGAAGACAGGAGAGAGCCCAGGAAAGGAAGCAGGGCAGCAAGGAACCCCTCTGACACCTCCAGTCCTCTTTATTTATTCAGAGGTGTTTCAACCCTCTAATATTAAGAAAATTCCCATACAATTCTGTCTTTCCTGCCTGATTGTGTCATGGTGCAAAGCTTTGGAAAAGTAAACTTTGAAAGCTCTGACTCCATGGTCAGGAACCTAAGCCATGTTTTTCTTATGAATCTCAGGATCTGCTCCTCAAAGCATTCCCCTCAATGTGAGAGAAGTTTCCAGTGAAAAATAATGGATGCAGCAGCACCCAAGGTCCATCCAAGTCTATGAGGTCCATTCTCCAGACATGTAGTTTACAGGGTCTAAAAGGTTAGTATGGTTAATTTGCTGCTTCTATTCGTACAAACTCTCTTTCAAAGCCACAGAATCATTAAATCATAGAGTACAGTTTAGCAACTCCAAAAATTCTACTTCAAATAACTTTTAACTCTTGCAAAGTTTGTGAGGACAGTGTATTCTGCATGGATCATTTTAATGGGCAGATTGAAAACCTTGAGTTCAGGTGTAAACTTGCCTTTCAGATGAGCTCCAGCTCTACTCTGTGCAAATGGACAAAAAATGGAATGGATCACTTGCATTAAGGCACCAAATTCCTCCTCTGCTCTACCAAGAGATGACACATATAAGCTCATTAATATTGCTTAATAAAAGAGGCGTGTTACAAGGATGATTACAGATTAGAATCATATTCCTGCGCTAAGATTGCTGCTGAGGCTAAGCCAGTACTGCTCTGATCTTAATCAGCATAGATATTTTAGAAAAAAAAAAAAAAACAAAAACCCAAACCAACAAGACTATCCTTTAAAACCACTGCGCATATTCTCCTCACAACGCTCAGGATGTTTGCTTTGGTGAGGCAAATATCCTTCATCTCAAGGTTTATTTATTGGTTTATAATATTCCTGGGTTGCATAATAGAGAGATGTCTACTAATACTCTAGAGAAAGAGGGATTTCTCATGAATTTTATACACATAATTTCCTCTGGGAAGTGCTGAGTATGATACCTTCTGAAGGACTCTGTGGAAAATTCATGCAAATAAGAGAAAATGGATTCATGGCTCCAGCCTGCAGTTATGTTGTGAGCAGGGTTTTGTGAAACGAAAGCACTGAGGGCTGAAAGCGTGGACCCTTTCTTCACACACAATGGGCTGTGGTGCATTACAAGGACTCACTGCTGCTGCTTGTGAGGTCACTGATCAAGGCACTCACAGAGATAAAATTCTGCCTCCTTTACACCTGGTGAAAAACTCCCCTGCACCTTGCAATGGTGAAAGTGGATTTATTTTGGGCTAACAACAGTCCCTAGAAGGACCTTCCAGGAGACCCATAGCCATGAGCACTGCATGTTTTATACACACTCTGCCTACTCCTGCTCTTCAAAGGACTGTGCAATTTGGTGTATAATTATACTGATCTCTCAGTGATGCTTCCTGAGCTTGTGTCTCCATGACCCAGAACCTTTGAAAGTTTCAGGACTTGCCCCATTCACACCTTGCCTGCTTGGACTAGGCTCTGCTTAGGTCAAAACACCTTTAATGATGGCCTGCGCAGTGTTTCAGCACTGAAAATCGAACTTCATTGTGCTTTCTAAACCAGAATATCCACGTTATCTCACAGATATAAATTAAATCAGCCCCATGGTTTGGTGTGAGTAATGCAAGTAGAGCTGAAATGCATCTGTTTACTCATTGGCACAGACAAGAAGGGCAGAAAAACTCCACAGTGAGTTGGGTGAGAGCATTAAGCAGTATTTCAGACTTCTGCTTAGCACCCCAATTTTTAAAATTTCTCTATAGGAGAAAGGCTTTGAGTGTGATACATCTGCCTCTACAACTGGTGAAGGGAGAAACTTGTTCTGGAGAACAAGTTTTATGAGGAGAGGCAGGAGGAACTGGGATTGTGAAAGGGGGTTGGAGACAGGTGGGAGACAATCACTTTGAGTGACATAACAAGAGGAAACAGCCTCAAGTTTCTCCAGGAGAGATTTGCATTGGATGTAGGAAAAATTTCTTCACCAAAAAACTTGTCCAGCCCAGACACACCTGCCCAGGCCAGTGGTGGAGTCCCCATCTCTGGAAGGATTTAAAATTTGTGAAAATGTGGCACTTGGAGACCTAAGTAAGATTTTTCCTTTCTGACATTTCCCTGACAACCAGAATTATTATAGAAGTTACTGACATTCCATGTTAGATCTCTAAATGATGATTAAATGATCCCTAAAGGATTATAAATATTTTGACCTTTTTTTTTTTAATATTTAACTAAATTTTAAGTTTTCTTCTTCCAACAAATTTGTTTTAAAATTGTCTTTGGAAAATGTAGTGCCTTAAGCTTTTAGTGATCCTCAGAATACTGATACATTTTTTAAGGAACGTTGACCAAAATTCTCTGTTTTCCTGACAAAAATTCTTCTTGCTCTGGATGCCTGGGGCAGGCACTCTTGGTTTGACTGGGAAAGGTGGAAATATCCTTTTATGAAAAAGAAGTTTGCTGTTACTGACAGGAGTATTTCCACTCATATTGTGCCTGCTGAATGCAGGTGTCATTGCTTTCATTTCTTCAACTGAACTTTGTGTGTCCACTGGGTGCATGGAAAGAAGTGTTTTGTCTGTCTTACTTTCCCATTCCACGTAGGTCATAGAATCATTCAGGCTGGAAATGCCCTCTGAAATCAAGTCCAACTGTTAATCCAGCACTGCCAAGCCCAAAATTAAACCATTTTCAAAGGACCACATATAATTTATTTTTTTATATTATTTCAATGGACAGAAATTGTTGCATTTTTGAAGATACATTGTCAAGCTGGATGTCCAAAATGATTGCTTACTTTTCCTCATCTTCCACAAAAGGGAAAAAAAGCCCCAAAACACTGAGTATTCTTTCAGAATGAACAATATTTCTCCTTTTTTCTGTAGATTCCTCCACTTTAAAAATAATAAATGTACTGATGGGTCTTGAGCTTCTGGAGCAGAACAACACTTCCATATCTCTGGAAAAGTAGCTAAAAACAAAGAAAAACTCCTATCACATTTTTATTTTATTTCAGGAAATATTTAAAAGAGACCCTGGAATTTATAAGTGATAATTCCCATTGAATATTGCACAGGTATTGCTGTGAGGTCAAAAAGACACACCTCATGCATTATTAGCTATAAATTTGAATGACAAGAGAATGGGAATTTAGGGGGTTAGTCTGTGTAAAGATGCTGTAACCCCACATTTCATGTACTGGTGGGCAAATTGAAACAAACCCCAAGGTGTCTCTAATAAATCCTCAGAATCTTCAAGGCAACAGATAAACCCTGAGTTTTGTTCCATCTCACAAAATATCTCCTCATGTCTTGAATTCCTATTCTAAAAACGCTGCCTGGAGACCAACACAGTGGAGAAAAAATAAAATAGAAAAATGTAGAAATCCATATTCAGGACAAATATGTGAATCCTCAGAGGGGTTAAGCAGGCACAGAGGAGCTCTTCGGATTCACACCGAGTGTCTGATGCCAAATATCACTAATGAAGTCACCAAGCCAAATAATGCACCCATCCTATTCCCTTATAATCATTCCAATGCCCCTCACAGCTGTTTCCAACTGTGTCTCTGATCTCCTTGCTAAGACATTTAAATCTCCTGTTTCATTTGCATGGTTATCCAGTGAAATAGCTCCTAGTGTTTCTTTCCTTGTTTGCAAAACTGAAGAGAAGGGGGACGAGGAAGGCAGAGGGGGGAGGGATGCAGAAATGTGAGGATTTATCTACATGCAGGGAAATTATTCAAATCTGACAACTTACTTTTGTTCCACGAGAGACTAGCTTGGAGGCTTGGGCTCTCACGGGGGCAGATAGCCTTTTTTGCAAAGTCTTACCATAATTAGTATTTCATCCCATCTTGTTTGGCATCCAAGTGCTGTGCTGGATTTCCTTACCATGGAGCTGGCTGCACTAGAGGGACCACAACTTTGTTTTGTTGATGGTGCTGGTTTGGGTTTTTTTTAACCTATGAATAGGTTCTCAGGTCAGCAGATCAAGAACTCTGCAGGAAAACAATCTCCAGGGCAGTTGGGCTGTGGAACAAAGAGCAAGACCCAGCAGAGAGCAGGAAAGAGATGTCTTGTGATTGGGACATAAGAAAAACTTGGCTAGTCCACGTCAAAAACCCACTTAGCCTAGTGACTAAAAGTGTCCAGAGTGCCAAGGGAATAATAAAACAAGCAGGACAGCAAAGGCTGTGTGTCCCTGGTGTATTCTCCTACTCTCCTATGACTTGCAGCTCAGAGGAAGCTCATTTCTGTTTAACATTCCTTGATGATTTCTTGCCATTTATTTGTCCTGCTGTTTTTTATAACCCATACAAG
The DNA here is from genome assembly GCF_901933205.1 of Camarhynchus parvulus. Classification (NCBI taxonomy): domain Eukaryota; kingdom Metazoa; phylum Chordata; class Aves; order Passeriformes; family Thraupidae; genus Camarhynchus; species Camarhynchus parvulus. Next base: position 109,003,192 of record NC_044573.1, on the reverse strand, counting down.
TTTTGAGTGTCTTCTTGATATCATACAGCAAAGAATGCATTAGTTTGCTGAAGTGTCCTTTGATAAAACAGTGCTTTTGAATGTTTCAAAGCTGTCTCTTGAGCTATTTATTTTATTCATAGTCCTTTTACTGAGAGACAGTGAATGGTGTTTCCTCTTCTACCGTGTTCCTTCTTCCCCCTCTGAACATCCCTTTCCAGGATATATTGGTCTATTCAGTTTGTAGGGAACTGTGACCTGGAAGCAGGACATTTTGGAGGACTTAAAAGATAATTTTTAAAGATGGTTCAGTGCCTGTAAGGAACGGGTATATATTGTTTAATATTAAGCCCTAAAACCTGAATTAGAGTATTATCTTCTACCTTCTCTATTGTACTACATTTCACATATTTTCCTCCCCACCTTTTTCTCTTGCTCTTAATTCATTAGTCTCCTTCTCCTTCCACAACTCCCAGCTCCCTTTTGTCCTGGAAAAATTATCCAGCTTGCCTGTTTGCTTTTTCCTCCTGTAGAACACATTGAATTACAACATGGACAAGTCTCCAGTGCTTCCCATACAGTGATGGCTGCATCTGACAATGCAAAATAAATGAAAAGGAGAAAATAATAATAAAAGATTAATCATAAGATATAGCAAAGAAGTTGGAAAGCATCATCCCCACATGCTCTATTTATTCTCATGCCATGTTCCATTTTTTTTTTTGCATTTGTGCTGATTCTGGCTTATTATTTTGCACAGTCAGAAAGTTGAAATCTCACTTTCCAAGACATCCAATTGCATCTTACTGTCTGTGTGGTTCCCAAATCCCTTGTTCAGCTCTGTCATAAAAGGTTGGGGTATAATAATGGCCATGTTTTGTTGGGAAGAATCTCTTATCAGTATCTTCAGCCATTTATACTCTGCAGAATCCTAAATTCCTTTCCCACTACACCCCAAGGCATGCAGCACGTATTCTCAGCGTGAGGCAATAAAAACATCACTGTGGCCATAAGGCAGACCACCCTTTAAAAAAACCAACAGACCCAACAGAAAATAATATTCATGTTCTAGGGCCATGGAGGCATCTCTTGGGATACTCAGAAGCTGAAACTGTGATGCACTGTGGATGAGACAGTTTCATTTCAAGAAGATTTCATAGAATCATAGGATGATTTGGGGTGGAAGGGACCTTAAAGCTCATCTGATTCCACCCCCTGCCATGGATGGAGATATCTTGCACTAGACAAAGAAATTTATACTAAACTGTGTAATCACAAGCCATTTCTGAGCTACCTGGGCTTAAAACCAAGTAAAGAACTTAAAAGGTAAAAAATCAGGTAATACCAGATAAAAACCAGGTAGAAAACCTAAAACTCCTTCATCCTCACTTATTTAGCACTGTAAATATACTTTAGAAGGCTAAAATCAACATGAGCTTCATGCTTACCCCACTGGTAAGGATGGTGGTTTTGGGGAGGAAATAATAGGTTTTCCTTATGATGTGCTGAATTGCTGCACTGGAGAAACTGCAGCCAGCCTTGGGCTGATGCAGTGCTTTTCTTGTCATTTTGAAAGGAGACAACAGAATTGGGATTTTTCTGCCAATAAGCAGCAAAAAGATTCCAGCACACAAGGAAAGGACGGCTGTCCATGCACAGCACACTGTTGGTGGGACACTGCAAAGTCCATCATCTCATTTTTTTTGTCTTCAGCGGCCATGCCTTTGTAAGAACTAAATTTGCAGCAGACACACAATGATTACAAAAGGAGCTACTCCTACCAGAGAAAGGGAAGGAAAAAACCTCAAGAAAGGGGTCTAGGCTATTTACTCCCTCAGCTACAAATCAGCATCGAACTGGAGTGTAAGGAGTGAATATTAACATTCAGCTGGCTGTTACTGCGAGCTATAATAGACAAGAGCATTGACTAGACCCAATATTAGTGATGGTACTGGGAAACCATCCTTGCTTTTGGCTGCCTGAAGGCAGTAGTGATCCCCTGCTTGTCCTATCTGTCAGTCTATTTGATCTCCAAATGAATTGCTTTTGATAACAGCTATATAAATGCAGAACTGTTCCGCTGGGCCTTCTTAAATGAGACTCCTCTCTTTCATCTCCCAGTCATTTCAAAAAGCAGATAGACTTGTTAGAGGTTTTTAATGCAATGATTTATGTTTTATCTTGCCTGGTTTGAGGCAGCATTTATTTAGCACTAAATTCTTCTCAAGCCTATATGTGAGGGAGAAAGGTTTCAGCACAAAATTTGGGACTTAAAATAGTGTGTCTGTGTGCACATGTGCATGTGTGTATTTGTGTGTGCACTTGTGTGCACTCTGCCTCATCGGAGGGAAATAAGGGATTTGCTTTCTTTTTAGGAATTTAATGGGATCATTGCACCTCCAGCCAAATTAAGAGGAAACAGGAAGGAAACAATTTTTAATAATCCTCTGAGTAGTAATGTTCAGTCCATGGCAAATAACAAACCCTTTGGAGAGGAAGAAAGTGAGAAAAATGATGTATTTTTATGGGATTCAATAAAAGAGAAAATCTCTGTCTCTTTTAAGTTATTACCATTTTTTAACATTAGCAGGGTGGCTTATCTTTTTTATTTTCCGTTTTCTTGTTGCTGAGAAGGACATGCAGCTATTTGGATCTAAAAGTGAACAACTGATTTTTAAAGCTCCCATGTTAGAATCATGCAAACATAGAATGGTTTGGTTTGGAAGGGACTTTACAGATCTTCTAGTTCCCATTCCCTGCCATGGGCAGAGACATTTTCCACCAGACCAGGTTCTTCCAAGCCCTGGTCTGATTTCATTCATAAGGAAATAAACAACACTCTTGCAGGTGTCCATGCAATTGAAATAATTGAGGTTCTTCGGAGTAATCCAGGAATGTTAATCCAGATTCCATACTAAAGAATGAGTTAAAATTTCAGGATTGGGAATTTTTTCCCCTTTGTTTGACTGTAACAATGGTTGCATTGGTGGTACAATTCACCTGTTTATTCCAATTGTGAAAACTTAAATTATGATGGAACATTCACAACAGATGGAAGAGAAAGTTCTTCGAAGACAACTGCCCTAAATATCTTTGGGACAAGGAAACAATGCTCTGAAGAGGCTAATTTTTGAAAACAGTGAAGCTGGCTGGCCTGTCACATGGACAATGCTCTCGGGCACAGAGTGGGATTGTTGGGGTGTCTCTGCAGGGCCAGGAGCTGGACCCGATGACCCTTGTGGGTCCTTTCCACCTCAGGATATTCTGTGTTTCTATTACTCAAAAGCTTCCTTTTGAAATACTTAATACAATAAAAGGAGCTAACTGAAAAAAAGGAAAAATTATGTAATTTAAACCCTCTGTTTAAAACAAGGTGATATCTTTGATGCAACAAGTAACTGAGAAGTAATAGGAAAATTAGCCTATTTATCTTTGAAATGGTGAGATTGACTTTTTGTCTTGGAAGAAAAAAGGAGATCTGGGTTAGTATTAGTGTCAGGCACAGAAGTGACTGTATTATTTTAGATCCCAAGGAGGGATTGAAACATGAGGATGCTGTAGAGGACATCTCCAAGGGTTTGCTTATTGCACCAAGCTTAGACACATATTTTACAATGGAGATCAAGTGGCACCTTGGTTTCTCTCCCTTAGCTACAGGAGGAATTTAGGGATGTCAAACTTGTATATACAAATTGGCCCTTCCTTTTCTGTTCCAGAAAAAGTTCTGTTCTGGTGCAGGTTCATTAGTCAAAAAGCTAAACATTGTCTCAACAAGAAAAGATAAATCCTGAATAGCCTGGTGGTTCAAGACTCTTCTGACAGCTGCTGGCTTCAGCTCAGCTGAGATCCTCTATCCCACTTCTTGGAGCAACTTTCCATGCTGTAAGAACCTAGTGGAAAATGGCCCTACCCATGGCATGTGGGCTGCAACTTGATGCCCTTTAATGTTCCTTCCAACCCAAACCAACCCAGGATTCTTTGAATTTTGAAGATCTGTCCCTTAGATTAGGTGCCAAGTGTCCAAACTGCCACTGCCTGTCATGTGAGCAGTGACCACTGTCCTCAGTACTGCACAACAGGATCCCTTAACTTGAATTGTGAGAAGAAGGACACACAATAAATACCCATTTTCCTAACCTAAAATGCTTCCAAAGAATCAAAACAAATATGTAAAGAAACAAAAAGCTCAGGTTTGGTTGGTTGTTTTGGTTTTTTTTGAGATCATAAATATAGCAATTTGCCATTAATATTAAAAAGCAATTTCCCGCCAATGGAAACTTGAAAATGTTGTCAAAGCTTTACATACCCAAGCTGTATTTGTATTTATGTTTTTTACACATGTAAACGTTATTAATGGAAAAACTGCAAGAATATTCAGCAGGCATTTTTTCTAAATTTCATTATGAATTATATGAATTGCCAAAATAAAAAAGTAATATGGGATGCAGGACCATAGATGTATTTGCTTGTTTTCAGACATCACCTCCTTTGAGAATGATGTCAAAGATTGATGTAAAAACTTTAAGTGGCCCAATTCTGCTCTTATCAATATCATGATAAGTTTTATTTACTTTAGAAAAAGCGCCATTGATGAAGACTATCGAATTAATTTTAGTCCAGATTTATACATACATACATACATATAAACCACACAAATATATATGTATTTTTTTCCCCGAATCCAATCTAAATCTCCCCTGAGACAATTTGAGGCCATTTCCTCTCATCCTGTCCCTGTTCCCTGGGAGCAGAGCCCACCCTCCCCTGGTTGTCCCCTCCTGTCAGGGAGTTGTGCAGAGCCACAAGGTTCCCCTGAGCCTCCTTTTCTCCAGGCTGAGCCCCTTTCCCAGCTCCCTCAGCCACCCCTGGTGCTCCAGTCCCTTCCCCAGCTCCATTGTTCTTCTTTGGGTGTGCAAAGCCTATTACCTCCATAACAAATTGATCCAAACATAGCTGAAAACAGAAAGATTATCTTCAAAAATTATGGATCAGGGAAGGCCAAAAACCATAGGCTAAGTGTGTGCTATACAATTAGGTAGAGAAAATTTCCCTGACTTTTAAATCTCATAGTTCCTGGACCAGGAAAATTTTCAAACATGCATTTTGTGAGAGTCCACACAGAGGGGAATAAGATCTCTTATAATGGCTCAACATCATGAATTCACTTTAGGGATTGTGATCAGTCAGGGAATATTTAATTTACCATCAGACATATCAGCAAGATTACTCTGGGAGGAAGGTGGGGGTGATCTGAATGTTTCCTTCTGTTTTGTGTGATTTCAAAGAAAAAAGAAAAATTCCAAATGCTTACATAAGATTTACAAAATATGAGGAGAAAGTGATATCAGATTAAAACTCCTGCTATTCAGGTAGTGTAGAGAAGAGAAGACAGACACTTTCAGGAAAGTTGAAAAATTATTTGAGTAATGAAATAGAAGCACTAATAATCAGTTCTGACGGATGAGAAACTACAGTATGGAGACATTAAATCCAGAATTTTGTGTTTCATTTATGTATATATGGATATATAAATTTATATATGAGAGCTCCTGCTGTTATAGAGGACTCAGTGAAACTGGGCAAATTTCTAAAGAGCGCAGTATGCTGCAAACATGGCCTTAAGCTGCACAATAAAAGTTGAGTGCTTTTGATGGCAGTAGAAAAACATGAAAATGTTCCATTTGAAATGTCTTCTTGTTGAAAAATGTTTCTTAAATTGGAGTTTTCTATAGGAAATGTTCTTATGAGAAAAATGGCTTCCATTTTTGGCAACTGAATATTGGCCAGAATTCAATTTTTTTCCCCAGCTATTGGCTTCCTGACAAAATTTTAAATACTTTCCAAGGCAAGGCTATCTGAAAATGCAGAATTTCAAGTTTTTGTCTAACTGCTGTTTTAGAATAAAACACCTTTTCTATCTGCTAGTTGTCTGTCTTATAGGAAGGCACCAAGGAAGGGGGTGAGTTTGTTTGCTGTAAAGCCTTATTGAAAATGTGATGGACCCTGCAAACCGCATCCTTAAACTACTCATGCCCAATAAAATGGTGGCAAAGCCATGAATTACTCTTGGCTTTTCCAAACAAAAGGTCAACACCTTTCCCTTGGTCTCATGCAATGACCCATGGATATTATGGAGCAGAAAATCAGGAATAAAAATTCATGTTCTGCTTCTGTTGCCCAACACAACAGCTCAGAGCACCTTGGCAGGGGAATTTCCACACATGCCATCAATGAGCTCCCTTTTTACCAATGGGGAAAGCAGACTCCACCCTGGTAGTATTCTTTTTTGTTTGCTTTCATTCTGCAAAGGTTCAGGCAGATAATTTTGGGCTGGATCAGGGGGATTGCAGGAAGAAAAAGGGCTGCAGTACTCCAATATTTTTCCCTGTATAGCATCACTTATTAAAATCCTGTTGTCCTGACCATTGTTGCTGCAATTGAAGTCTGGTTTATTTACTTGAAAATCTGATTTGTTTCATTTTATTACTGTGTTTGCCAAGTAACTGATATCAGATTCTGCAGGAAAGAGCTGCCATTTACCAGCAGGCTGTGATGGCTCTGACACGGTCTGCAGGACCGGCTCCGAGGCTTGCTCTGCCCCCGGGGCTCGTGCAGAAATAAGATTACTGGCAATAACTGCTTCAACTGCTTTGAATAACAGACACAACTCAGAGAGCATAAAATTAACATAAACACAGCATCAGTGTGTTCCCTTGGCGGATACGAGGCAGGCAGGATATGGAAAATTGACTGAAATGGGGTCAGGCACTGCTGAAATCGGAAAGGCAGGAAGCTCTGCTGAGCAGAGGGGTGGTGGTGCTGCTAATAAATAAATAAATAAAATGGTGGCCATGAAGTTTTAATGATAACACATTTGGATGGGTTGGTATTAAGAATGCAGCACCAATGGCACAACACCCCAAATGCTGGATTTCCAGGGAAATTAGTCTTTGTCGTCCTTTGTCTTTTCACTCCTGATTGGAAGGAGGGAGGGGGAAGAAATAACAATAATGATAACAGAAATAACAGCAATTTCCTGTGGAAAATTTCCTGCTTGTTTTTTTGGGGGGTGAGGTGGAAAGAGAAAACATGAAGGGAGGGTACAGGGTGATAATTTGAGGAGGATGCCATAGATTTGTTAATGAGTGGTATCAAGTATTTTGCAGCACTCCTATCTCTTTTTATTTATCAAATATTAAAATGGAAGATGCTTCCTGACACATTCAGTAAAGAAGTACATTAAGAGGGGAGGTCACAGCAGCTCTGATTTTGCAGTTTTTATAATGAGATAGTGCAGATACCACTTAGATTCACCCATGGAGCTCTGGATTTCCAAGCCCTCAGACCTGTTCATACAGAGAGTAGGAAGCAGCACATGCTTATAATCAGGAGTTCCTCAGCAACCCAAGGTACTGAAAAAGACCCATAGTGAGTGTGTTTATCTCATAACCAGCAGGAGATTCGGGGTATTGTTTTCAAAGCAGCCTCTCCTCCATTGAAGAAGAGATGCCAGAGGAGGGGAATCCACATTGGTGGAGCTTAGGTGGTTTCTCTCAAGAAAGAAAATGTTTAGGACTCTGTTCCTGCTTCACTCTGTTGGGAGTTTGTCCTTTAGATGAAATGGGGACTCTCTAAATCTCAGGATAAAAACCCTTTATTGAGCCAAATTACACAGCAGAGCCTGGAACCCATGTTCAGAAAAGATTTCACCTATAGGTACTTCAGACTGACAGCATCCCATGCTTCAACAATCTTTAGCCAATGATAAAGAAAATTTAAAAATATAATGTTTTCCAAAAATTTGTCAAAGACAGAATTCCATACTTCAACAATTCTTAGCCAATGATAAAAAAAATTTTAAAAAATAATATTTTCCCAAAATTTGTCAAAGATGGTTTGGAAAGTTTATCTTCCTTTCTCTCTTTCCTTTGTTCTCTTTCTCCTTCTCTCCTGCAGAAGCTTTTTCAAGGCCTTGGTAGGGAGCATTGGGGTGTTGTCAAATACAAATATTTGCCTGAAAAATGATTTGTTGATGGTCAGAAATATTACATGAGGTTTTCAATGTCACAAGTGAAGGACAACAGCCAGAGGTGTGTGCTAACTTTAGCAAACAACCTTCAAGACAATAAACTGTGCCAAGGGATAAAGGAGAAGGAGCCTGGCTAAGAGCAAAGCATGGCATAAAATATTTTTCTACTGAGGTTTGTATGAGGAAATTGTGGTCTAGAGTATTGTGAAGTGAGTTTTAAGGTTCTTGCCATAATTTCATTATTATTATTATTATTATTATTATTATTATTATTATCATCATCATCATTATTATTACTATTTTCATGACCTTTACAATTTCCTGAATTGAAATAGGGTCAGAGAAGACTCTGACAAAAAAGTACTTCCAGCCTAGCCAGCAGTTGCCTTAAAAAAAAAAAATTAAAATCATGCTATTGTGAGGTTTCAAGGCCAACAAAATTTACGAGCAAGCTTTGGACGTGAACTGAAGCCCTTGACAGTGTGCCCTTGTCTGTAAAAATAAGCTCCAATGACCCTACATCCCTTGCTGGTAGATCCAGAGGAAAGGGCAAGTTTCAAAAGGCCCGGGAAACTAAACTACTTTTTGCCCCTTAAAGGTGGTCCTTTCAGGTCAGAAGGAAGCCTTGTGGGTGTGGAGCACTGCTCTAGCATGCCTGGGGACAAATAAAGGACTTTGTTCTCCCCAGGGCATCAATACAGCATCTCTCACCAGCACCACATTCGTTAAACAAATAAGCAGATGAATGTACCAGAAGAACATGTGAGGAAAAACAAATCAGACTTATAAAGCATCTTGGAGTACAGCCATGATTTTCCTATGGAAAAAAACCTTCATTCCAGTCTCCTTCTCACAAAGGACCTTTTTCTCTCTTTCTGTTGGGGTTAAACAGCATTTAATTGATTTATTCAGTAATAGAATTGATTCTGATGACAGTGGCAGGACTAAGCCCTCAAAGACTGCAGCTTGCTGGCACATCATGGTCCTCATTCATGGAGTTTGACTGCAGCTCCTGTTTAGATACAGAGTAGTCGTGGGCTCCTCCATAACCCATGGGAAGGGATAGGCTTCTCCAGAGAGTGGTGCACCACTGGCCTGGGCTAAATTGCTCCCTGACAGCACTTTTCACAGTGACTGTAACTGGGACTGTGGGTGACAATGTAGGGTACCAGTCTAGTTTAGTTTATTGGTAGAAATAGAGTCAAAATTTTCATTGTCTCTTGCTCCTTCTCTGTCTCCACTTGATAGCCCCTGGTACCAAACATGGATGGAAATATGGATCAAAAGCTTTGCAAATTGATCATTTTTGTTCGGTTGGGTTTTTTTTTTTTTTTTTTTTTTTCCCTACAGAATCATAGAATTGTTTGGGTTGGAAGGGACGTTAAATCTCATTCCAATCCCCTGTATGGGCAGGGACACCTTCCACCATCCCAGGTTTCTCCAAGCCCCATCCAGTCTGGTCTTGGACACTTCCAGGGATCCAGAGGCAGCCACAGCTTCTCTGGGCAACCTGTGCCAGGGCCTCATCACCCTCACAGGGAAAAACATCTAACCTAAATCTACCTTCCATCAGCTTAAAGGTCTTTGATGGGTTGTAGCTTTAGGTAATCAAATTCTGGTCAATTACAAAGGCTTTCAACTTTTACGATCATCTTTATCTTCATTGCATTGAATTCTCATGTATATAAATCCAGATTTGAAGGATTTGGCTGAAAACTAGACTCCAAGTGAGATGATTAAAAAGATGTTAAAAACATCTCACCCATTTTCAAAAATTATCTAAATGTTGAAGTTCATCTCTCTGTGCTACCTATGTCTCACCCACAGTGGTCATTTTTATATACGCTCTTTCCTTATTCCAATAGAAAATAAGTACACAGCTTTAAGATTTTAAATTTTCACAGAAAGTTTTATTTTAATGAAAATATCACATAATAATCTTCTACTCCCTGTTACCAGAGCTTCAAGTAAGAGCAAGGCTTTCTAGTCTCTAGTCCTCCAAATATGATCTAATTTTATTTGGGACTGTCAAAAGTTAAGGTTAAGAAACAAGACGAAAATGACTTTAAAAGATCACTGAAAATATACATTTGTTGAAGTATTATGAAACTTCTATAAACATTTTTAGAAGCTTTTAATACCACTCTTTTTATCAATTAGTATTGAGTAAGAATCCAATTCTGATTCAAATAATACTGACCAAACATTTTTAGTTTTGGGACATTAATAAGGTGTCCATCCTAGGGAGAGTAATTTTCCTGTCTTTTGAGCTCTCTTGACCACAAATATACACTGTATAAAGCCATATGTATATTTTTTCCAAGGCTAGAAACCCAATTTACTTTTTCTTTACTCTCCACACTTCCATGTGCCGAAATTAGTTAAGATTTGCAGGAGTCTAAAAAAAGTCTAAAAACTTTTCAGTTAAATGGTAGTGCTGGAAAAATAAAATTTAAAATTACACTTTTAATTGGATGAGTACCATGGGAAAAAGAAATAAATTAGCCTACTGGTCTCCTGAATGTTGTTCTGAATATGAATGAAGTAAATAAAAGTATTTTGCTTGTTCACAGTAATGTTTGGATGCTAAACAGAGTCATGAAATGAAGCTGCAACAAGGTGGGGATTGGACTTTTCTTCCAGGGAACAATAGACAGGAGAAGAGGAAACAGCCTCAAGCTACCCCAGGGGAGGCTCAGGTTGGACATCAGGAAGAATTTTTTCATGGAAAGAATTATCAGGGATTGCAAAAGGCTGCCCATGGATGTGGTGGAGTCATTATCCCTGGAGCTGTCCAAGGCATGACTGGAGGTGGCACTCAGTGCTCCTGGCTCTGTGACAAGGTGGGGATTGGTCACAGGCTGGACTCAATGATGTTGGAGGTCGTTTCCAACCTAAATGATTCTGCAATTCTGTGATTAAACTAAAAAATGTTGACGTCCTCACGAACACATTCTGGAAAAGAAACTTTCATTGTTATGGTACAATGCCATTTAATGCCAAATTTCCAATGATCTGATTAATACCCTCAAATGTCTGCTAACCTTCCTTCATTCAATTTTCCCTGCTGAAAATAACATCAGCTGCTTGCTGGTGAGCAGCTTGGTGCGAAACAATAATCAGGTGGCACTTGGCCAAGATACCCAAATCAACACCTTCTTAACTATTCTTCGTCCTGCTGATGATGGTAGTCTCAAGCCCTTGGTTCCATCTATGTTTGTGAGAGATCCACAGCTCTGGAAACAGCTTTGCTTTTATTTGATTTATGTCTTGAATCAGGCAAGAAATGAGCCATCGGCCATCACAACTATTCAATTTATAATTTAATCTCTAGAAGCAAAGTCTCTGGCAATATAAGTTACTTATTCCATGTTTAGAAATCAGTTTAAGTGGGGCAAGGCATGAGAATCTGGTGAGAGAGCTGTAACACAGACACAAACAAAGAGTTATTTTGCATTATTTAACCAATATTGAATGTCCATCAAAAAAGGAAATCAAAAACTCTAACAGGAACTGAATGTAACCCATCATCATAAAGTGAAAGGAAAGTAGCATTAGTTTATCCATTATTTACCAAACTTTTTATTTATATTTTGGCCTAGATAAGTTCCATTCTCTCCTATAAATATATATAGGCTCATTTTCCACATATCAAATGATGAATATGTCCCAGTGAAAATTTCCCAAAGTTATTAATTCTGACACTTTCTATACCATTGCTAACTTTTCTAGAAACTTCAGTCATCAGCATTTTCCTGAGTTTCTTCTATTGTTTATTTATTACACACTTCTAGAGATCTTCTAAAATCAATAATGAGAAGTGAAAGTTCTTGGACAGGACAGCTGATCCCTTTTTAAAATATGTGTCAAAAAGGGGTTAGAAAAATTGCTCTGAGAAAGTGTCTGTTTCCTTCCATTGACCATAAAGAGGTGCTGGAGAAGAAATTTGGTCTGACATCCTAATTTCTATCACAAACTAAAGTGAGCCAGGTCTAATGCCGTCACTCATTTATATCTGAATATCTTTAGTTCTTCTACCTTCACTGCACTGCTCTGCCACTTGTGGAAAAAACAAGGAGTGGAGCCCAAGGCAACAAAAACAACGCTTGTTTTCTTTAAGACTGAAGGTGGAAACTCTGTCCAGACATTGATCAAGTGAATAAAAATCAGAACAAAGTTAAGCACATTTTCATTGTTCTTGTTAACTTTATTGCTAAATTTCCTGGCTCTGTGGTGAGTTTGTTGAGATATGAACTGGTTCTTTCTGTATGCAGAGATATTCACTCCTGCCGAGGCTCTTACATATTTTATTATTTATTTTCTAGTAATTAGTCTGAACCACTGACTCAAACAGAACTAGCCAAGTGAAAAAGAAAATATAACAAAAGTCCCCCAATATGTTGCCTTGGCCTGGGGCGATCAGCAGCTGACGGCTAATGGGACAGATGATGCTCCTCTCCTCAGTTCATCCATTTAGCTGCTTGTTTAAGACACAAAAATGTCTCTGTGCCTTGACCCACACTTTGACATTTGGAACTTTCATATGTGTCTTGGTCAAGACGGACAAATATTTTTTCCTGACCATTGGAAACACCACTTTTTTTTAACCTAAACCTCAAGTCTGAGGTATTTTGCTTTGCAAATACAGACATGACACCTTTCAAAATTAAGATGTGCTTTCCTCTCTTTGAACAGTGGTTACAAGGGATATCTGCATCTCTGAATGTACTGCAAGCTCCTGTCCTGGAAAAGCAAAAAGTGCAAATGGCAGTTCCATCATACCAAATCTGGGAGATGCAGCATGGAATTAGAGAAGGAGGAGACAGCAGCCTGGATTATGTAAGGGATGACATCATGTATTAATAAGACTTTACAAACTGAATTAGCTGGGGAGGGGGAGGAAAAATAAGACCCTGCAACCAGGTAGCCACCAGGTAAAGACAACTGCAGTTGCTTCTGGTCTCAAGTTTTTCTGTCTCAGGACAGATGCGAATCACAGATGACACAATTTGCCTGTGGGAGACACCTCTGTCCTCTTCGGGAATTAGCTGAGATCAAATGGCTGAGTTTAAGGCAGATAAAATGTGATTACATTAATCTGAGCCTTAATTTGTTAGTTCTATCAAAACTGGAAAAAATATCTATAATCGGGGGTCCTAGATGTCTGCAAATTTAACAGTGGATAGTTAAAATCACTGAATGAAAAAATGGGGATGCTCCCTTAAGTTCCTGGTTTACTAAAGGCCTTACACACTGGAAGATATTCCACTTCTATTTCTTACCTAAATAATAGTTTAGTATAACTATTAGGAGGTGGTTTGTATCCACAATTTCACAGAGTTTTTAAAACACATCAGATGTCCCCACTGCACATGTCACGTGTCCCACCTATGTTTTCCCTACTCCTTGCCCTCTGGTACATGTCAGTGCTGCTCCCGAGGTCAAACAGAGTGAGAATCTGATGGCAGGAATCAACGCTGATTTCCACATTGGCTATGTTTATTTCTGTTCATTCCCTTGGGGACTTGGAGGTTTGTCTGTTTTGTTTTCTTCTCATTTTCTTCCAAGGAACTTTGCTGCTGCCTGTAAGGGAGACAATCCAGCTTTGCTGGGAAAAGGGGAGCTTGGGGGCTCCCTGAAAATGTTGAAAACTCTTTGCACTCCTGAGTGTCTGCTTAAGAAAAGTCAGATTACACAGCTGAGTGTTGGCTGGGCAGAAGGATTTGCACCTTGCAGGTACAAAATCTTTCCACTCTCCTTTCCAGAACTCCAGTACTGTCCCCAGTGCACAAACTCTCCCTACAAGGCAGAAACTGGCATTAGAAATCTAATCCACAGGAAATTATGTCAGCAGTTTAATAAATCATCAGGATCTGCTCCTGATCCATAAAATGGTGTAGACTACTTCATAATTGTGCCTCTAGTACAAGATTATCTTTTTGTTCTTCCAAACTCCTTTATCCTTCTACTCTCCAGTCTCCCCTTTGAACTGGAAAATCCCAGGCCTCTGGGAGGAGGTGCTGATGAAAGAAAAATTGTAATGGGGCTACTCATCCCCTTTTGAAATTAAGGAACCAGTAAATCAAAAGCACCATCAATGATGAGGTGCCTAACTCAAAATTAGGAAGGATATGCAGTGACTGATATCATAGACCATAAAAAACCAGAATGGATTAAGTTGGAAGGGACTTAAAGATCATGTAGATCCAACTCTCTGCCATGGCCAGGGACCTTCCACCATCCCAGGCTCCTCCAAGCCTCATCCAACCTGGCCTTGGACACTTCCAGGGATGGAGCAGCAGCAACTGCTCTAGGAAACCTGCACCAGTGACTCTTCACCCTCATCATATAATTTATTTTTTATCTCAAATCTAAACCCACTGGTTTTCAGTTTTAAACCACTGTCCATTCTCCTATCACTACAGACGCTGCAAATTATTTCTCTCAGTCTTGACATCATTTTTAGGATCCTTCAGCTTCAATAACTTTACACCCATCTGATTTAAAGATGCTGAAATTCCAACGTGGTTGTCCACAAGAAATCCTGAAAAAGGCAGCTACTCTTGAAAGTGACCCCAGCTGGGGGTCTAAACACAGAAACATCTGAATTCAGCAGCAAAGTATGAAAAGTTCTTCTTCTAAAATCTGATCTCTCAAGAAAAATGGGAAAGAGGAAAAATTTTCACTTATTCTCTGGGAGTTCTTTTTTTTTCTCTGATTGAAAAGTAGGTAAAAGAATGGGATTTACTCCTTAAACTCAGTGATGCTTGTTTCCATCCCTGCCTCCTGCCGCTTTTCCCTCTGAATCATCACTGTCCATCACTTTCCCCAGACCAAGCTCTCAAATTATCTTTTATTTGCCCAGCTTTGCCAGCTCTTGCTCTTACCCAAAATTTTGCCTTGCAGTGTTCTGGGACAGCTTTTAGTTTTGATGTTTTTCCCCCTTCCTTTCCCCGTTTTTTAGTGTAAACTGAACTGCTGAAGCCAGAACAAAGTCATCAGTTTTTTGAGATTGTCACCTGAAATCACCTTTCTGCCTGCAAACTCTCATGTTACCTGGCCAGAACAGGTTTTTATTTTTGCTGCTGGATTAAATGCACTGTAACTGCTGCCACCAACAGGACACTTTACAAAAATAGATGTTTTTCCACCCACTGCTCTAATAGTTCTATCTTGGAAAGAGATAATGACTAGATTAGAATAATATGCATTCTAATATCAGTTTATTTGCTGTAACAAGCTCCCTTCTGTACTGTCTCTCTCACAACTGTCCCTCCAGACGATCCAAGTGGAACGTGCAGCTTTTTCTCATCCAGATTGCAAGAGGCATCTGAAACCTTCCTATTTTAAATATGTCCATTTTATACAATGAACAAGGAAAAATAACAATGTTAAGAGAAAGGGGGAGTGAAGAAAACATGATAGATACTTTCACCTGAATCATTGGTGACTATGACCTAAAGTCACTGCTTTCAGTGAAGAAGTTCAGCAGTAAAATCTGTTTCCCAGTGTTGGAAAAAAGCTCTGTTTTGTGCCTGCAAGTCCTTCTGCTGCCTGATTATTGATTTTCCACAACTGGCTGCCTCAAAGTGAGAATTCTATCAGGAGTTCACAAGTTGCAGCACTGTGTTAGTACAAAGTGCTGAACATTGTTTTTCACATGCTTTAGGATTCTAATATGGGCTGTACTCTAAGTTTATCCCCAAAAGTTTAAAAGGCTTTATTGTCTCAAAAAGAGAATTTCCGGAGAAAAATAAAGCTAAGAAATTTTTTTGCTGTAAAAATGAGATGCAAAAAAAGCAATTTTCCTGTTAGTTTTTTCTAAAACATAAAAAAAGAAGAAATATTTAAGAAATCATAAGAAATCGGGAAGAAATTAAATTGAAATAAAAGCATGGACTTAATTGCAATTTTATATACAAAGAAAATGTTCTTGTCAATATACTACTTTGGTGAGTATATGCAAACTCTCTCTTGTACTAATAAAAACCAGTGTATTACAACTCTTAAAAGTCAGTTTGATTTCCTTTTTGTTTCTTTGTTTTTAACACATACTTGTCTCACTACATTTAGCTCAATGTAAGCTACACTGAGGAGTTTCACTTTGGCTGGTTTCAGGGTTCCAATTAGCCCCAGATCCACTGACATTCAAAGCCTCCTGAGTAGGGTGAAGGCATGTTTATTTGCATTTTGGAAGGAATTTTTCCCATAAAAATTACTTGAACCTAAATTGCTCTGCCATGTTGTCATTTAATTTTGTGGAGAAGAATTTAATGAGGGATTTGGATACCTCATGGTTCAATTTGCATGTCGTTGGGATTAAGGAAATTATTGTGAGGGAAGGCAGGATGAGGGCGTAGAGCACAACAGATAATCTGGAATGATTCTTTATTTAATTCTGGAACAACAGTGCTGAAACAAGGCACTATTGTGGAGTTGCCATTGGACCGAAGCCTGTTTCATTCAATTTCCATGTACAGGGAAATTGCTCCCAATTCCCTCAGGCAGCTTTGCAGATCTGCTCAGGGATACTGAGGAAAATTAATCTGAATTAATTTTAGAAGTGGATTAGTTCAACTAAATTAAAACACCGTGTGGACTCTCTCATTCAGAATTAAAGTGGCTTTAATTCAGTTTTGTTTCATTCAGTTTAACATTGGGTGAAACAACAAAGTTTAGGCTCCTTTAGATTGATGTGCAGATGACTGCAATTTAAATTCCCACATTCAATTATTTTGGAATTATTGACTGTCTCTTCATACAGAATAATTTTGTGTCCATGACAGATAGAACATGGGATGCAAGGATCTCTGTCCACAGATGGGACAGAGACAGTGAGGCGGATTCCTTTCCCACTCCAGCTTCTCTCAGCCTCTGCTCAGGAGAAACTTGCAGGAAGGTCCTTGCAGCCCTGCTGTGTATTTAGTCTTAGGCTTTCCTCACAGCCTGGTTAGTGGAAGGGTTTAGGATGGGTGACAGTGTGAAATGGAATAAATTTTCAAACTTTTTTTATTAGAAGAATAGTTACAGCTTCCAAGTCACTTGTGGCATGCACTGTATTTGCAGTGTTGGCTTTCTATGCCATTGCAATTCTCCAGAGCCTCTTGCTCCTCTCACCTCTTTTTTATGAATCACTATATTTTAAAAATATAGACTATTTTAATCAGAGAAGGCAGCAAAAGAGAAAACCTTATATTCAAATACCTTGGGGATATAAACAGACCTGTTTTCTCATGGACAAATTTCCCAATTTATATATGTGAGAGACCAAGTTCATGTTGATGGTGGGCTATTGCTGATTCATGTCAACAAGAAAATAGGGAAAAACAACTAAAAAAATCCTGACTCACATTAAATCAATTAAAGGTATTCTCCATCTGGTTCTACCCAAGGGGTTTGCACTGATTTAACTAAATTGGTTTCTAAACTGATTTAGCTAAATTGATGCATAAACTGTGGATAGAACAGCCAGAAGAAAGTACAAAAGAGTCTAAGTCAAACAAACCCAAGTGAGGATAAGAGCTGTAGTGAAATAGCAGAGGAAGAGATTAAGTGGCAGCATAACCTATAGGTGTTGTGTGGAGGGATTCTGAGCAGAGCTGTAAATCTGTCAAAGATGTGAACCTCTGGCTCTGCCAACAATGGCTGTCAGCCTTAAAAGCACTGGGTGGTGCAGAAATGAACTGGGAAACCTGAGGAACGTGCTCAGAAATATCCAAAGTGGTGGCACTGAAGATGCTGATGTACCTGGAGCTTCATCCAGGCAGTGCTGACCTACAGAAAACAAAAAAAGATAGTGACAGAAGTGTATAAATCATAGAATCACAGGATAGTTTGGGTAGAAAAGGACCTTAAGGATCATCTCATTCCAACCAGCCATGGACAAGGACACCTTCCATTATCCCAGGTTGCTCCAAGCCACGTCCAACCTGGCCTTCAAAACTTCCAGGGACTGGATGCCAGCAACTTCTCTTGGCAACCTGTGCCAGGGCCTCACTACCCTCACAGGGAAGAATTTCCTCCT
This sequence comes from Camarhynchus parvulus, assembly GCF_901933205.1. NCBI lineage: Eukaryota > Metazoa > Chordata > Aves > Passeriformes > Thraupidae > Camarhynchus > Camarhynchus parvulus. The sequence continues at coordinate 108,985,160 of NC_044573.1, read as the reverse complement.
AATACCCAATGAAATTCTACCCTCTTTCAGCTTAAAGCCATTAAGTGGCTGTATTTAAGGAGGGTGGTTTGAAACACACAGCTGCAGATGTCGGAGGTGACAGAGAAGAGGTAAAGGCAAAAGCCATTCCTGGCTGTACTTGGTACAAGGTGGTAATCTCATGGTTAAAACTATTCCTAGACAGCCAAAGTTCAGATCCCAGAATTGCTGCTGAATCCTCTTATCAAGCAGTAAAGAAATCATCTCATGCACCTCTCTCAGTGCATCTGCAGGGGTCACCATCATGGTGGGGCTGGAACTGATGCCAATGTAGCTTAGATAAGGGAACTGAGCCCTTCTGAGTCAGTTTCTGGATATATTTTCGGAGCTAGCATCAGCTATGAACCATTTCTCCACCCAGTGCAGGTGGGTTGGAACAAGATGGTCCTTAAGGATCCTTCCAAGCCATTCTGAGATACAATGATTCCCAGTGGGCAGTCTGGGTGTGATCACATTATTCTGGAAGTCTAAGAGAGTTTAATCACAGAGTCCCATCCAGACAATGACAAATGACTCCAGAGCAGAGAGTGTCCTGGAAAAGTTTTTATTTATTAGTACAGGTGTGGCCTTTGTGACTTCTGTAAATTTAAATTGGAGCCTTATCTTGCATGTGTTTTGTGTACATGTGGTAGTTTGGGAAATAGGACATGGAAGAGCCAGTTGTAGATATTTAGAATGTCCAAGATCTCTTACATTAATTTTGGCTCCCTGTTCTTTCACACTAAGTAAAGAATCAATCACAGATCCTGTTCCTATGAATGAATTTTTACAGGGTGTTGTGTTATATTATGTTATCCATCTCACTTGAGTTAAGCAAGAGATAAAGTTATAAAGCTCATGTATCATTAACTTGCAGAACTACTTCACCAAATCACCCTTGGGTTTGGAATTACAATTGCAGTTAGTGCCAGCATTCTCTATTTCTTTTCATAACTATTCTGATTATAATTTCCCTGGGTGCCAGCCAGGTTTTCATACAATTTTTTGACAACACTGAGGACACCATCAATGTCTATGATGATAGGACAGAGAGGAATTATGCACAGCATGAACCTTCCTGATGTTTCCTGGTGTTTTGAGGTTGTGCTCACATGATTGACGCTATTTATTTTCTGTTCAACACCCATAAATCTTTTAGTTGGCACCCATGAACAGGTTTGGGTCTTCCTGCTTCTCATGCAAGCCAGCTTTCATCAATCCACTCTGCTGGACACACACAGTGCTAAGACCTGTCATAAATGATCCACATAGTGTCTGGAATGGGCTGTGTTTTGGATTTGTGACCTAAGCAGGGCTGATACTGCAGGGATGGTTTAATTACTGCTGAGCAGCACCTTCAACAGGATCAACGCTGTTCCTCAGACTGCCCCACCAGTGAGTAGTCAGGGTGTGCAAAAGAATTTGGGAAGGAAAACAGCTGGGACTGCTGAGCCCAACTGACCCAACATTCCAGACCAGACTGGTGCCATGCTCATCAATAAAGTCTGAATGAAGAAGGAGGGAGGGTGGGGAATATTCAGAATTATGGTGTTTGTCCTTCCAAGTAACAGCTACAGGTGATGGAGCCCAGCTTTCCTGGAAATGGCTGAGCATCTCCCTGTGGATGGGAATTGTGAATTAATTCCTTGTTTTGCTTTGCTTGTGAGCAAAGTCTTTGCTTTTGACTGTCTTTACCTCAACCCAGGAGTTTTCTCACTTTCACTCACTCTTCAGGACTATCAGCTGAATGCCAGCTGGAGTGGCCTGAGACAGAACAAATGGCCTTATAAAGTGACAATTACAAACTTACTGACTCCTGTAGTCCAATAAGACCAATATGAAGTTGAGAGAGCAGTTCAGCTTATCCCAAAATATACACTGGGAAACTGAATAACCCTCTGTTGTCTGTTGCCCAAATGTAGGTTGAGATTGTCCTTACAGACTGCCAGCTGTCTCCTGACAAGGGTAGAGGTGTCCCTTAAGTCCTGTGTTGTGTCTTCTGGGCCCATGACAATATCTCTCCGATATTTAAAATGGCATTATATAATAAAAACAAGGGCAGTTGAAATCCATTTGTGGAATTCCATTATTACTTCCTTTGACTAGAATGGGAGCTTCAACACACAGATCATATCTATACACCTGTTCAGGTGAATATGTATTTAAAAGTAGATGTTTGGACCTAGAGCTGAATCTGACTTCTTGTGCAATATCTGGAAAATAAGTTAATCCCCATGAATTCTTGTTGCCTAATAATAATATAAAGATGATATCCCCATAAATTCACGTCCTTGCACTCTGTCAGATTACAGATGTTTTTCCTCAGGCTACTGCCCAACAAAGCCTTAGGCAACAGAACTGTTAATCTAATGCACATTTTTTTACCCTTTATTGTAAAAAAAGTACTCTCCCAATCCTTGAGTCCTGGCTTTTCAAAGCCTATGCCATCCATACCTAGGATAAGACAGACTCATACACAGCAGAGCTTCTGGGTAGAGAATAAGGAGGCAAATAGCATCTGAGATGTGACCATAACACACAGAGACACTGTCGAGACACTGTCAAGACTCTTGGAGAGATCCAAATAGCAAAAATACTTGGGAAAAGCTTGCTTTCAGTTTCAGAACTGGTTTCTACTGCTGCTGCTCCTCCTGAGCAGGATGTAGGGTATATAAAAGTGATGATATGCATAATCTATAGATCAGAGTACTAAAGCCTTGTCCCAGCAACAGACCCCAACCAGCAGGGACTCCTTCTAGCCTCCATATCCTTGGCACTGACAGAGGACTCTGCTTTCTGTCAGTGTATTTGTGCAGTGAAACATATTGTCTAGTGATTAGATTAACGTTGGCAAAGGCAATATGAAAAACCCACACAGATTACCACTGTCACCCACAGTAATTACATTTATTCATTTCCATTTAGCCAAGTTTTTACAAGCTGAGCAAGGGGCCAAATAAGCAATAAACACAGAGGCAAGAAATTAAAATGCTGATCCGTTCACTGTGAAAACAATCAAACTATCATCTTTCTTTAGGCAGCTCATTCATCATCCAAGAGGGCCACAGTGTGCTGATATGGAGGGCTGGAAATCTAATGTTATTACATGTAAATTCACTAACATGAAATTACTGCCCCTGATGTGATTTTACTAATAAATTAGTTCATTTCTACCTTTTTGCAAGAGACTTTAGGGACCATGGAGAATTGTACATGAGTCTTGTAATCTTGCCTGCTTTATTTCAAGAGAGCAGACAGTTTAGTTCCTCCCTCCACCACCATCCTCTACTTCACCCTGTGGCTCTTGCCTCTGCACTGTTTCATTAGGGGATAAATTGACAGTCATATTTTTACTGTCTTGGGGCCATTTTATTGCCTTGGGTCCAGGAGAAGCATCAGAGGATGGAGGTTTCCTGGCATTGCATTTTACTGCTGTGACACTGATCGGGAGAAGCAAGTGCTGTAGAATCATTAAATGGTTTGGGACATTTAAGGGTCATCTAGTCCAACCCCCTGACATCAGCAGGGACACCTTCCACTAGGTCAGGTTACCTGGAGCTCCTTCCAACCTGACTAATGTTTCCAGGGATGGGGCATCCACCACCTCTCTGGGCAACCTGTGCCAATGTTTCAGCATCCTCATTGTATTTTTCTTAATATCTAGACTAAATCAACTCTGTTTTAGCTTAAAACCATCACCCCTTGTCCTTGTACAACATACCTTCCTAAAAGTTTCTCTTCCTCTTTCTTATAAACCCCTGTGAGCTCCTGGAAAGTCACAGTATGGGCATGGCTCTGCATTAGCTAACGTGTAGATCTGGCACTTGGGTCGTTGTTTAGTGGTGGACCTGGCAGTGCTGGGTTAATGGTTGGACTTGATAATCCTAGAGGTCTTTTCCAGCATTAATAATTCTATGTTTCCAAGAGTCAGCAGTGAAAACTCACCTGATGGTCCTCATGAGATCCACCTGGAGCAAATCCACCTATAAAAATTCCAGTTTTACACTGAACAATGTTCAAGGCCAGTGACTAGACCACCATGTTCAAACTTTTTAGATTCCCTGTACCTGTATAAAATTACCATTTACTTATTTATTTTTCTAAATTAATATATTTTCAATATATATATTTATAATATATGTACCAATTTATAGCATTAACGAGGGAAGAGAGTGTTTCAAAAGCAGCTGCCAGTTCTGAAGTCCCACATTTGTTATGTTTTCATTCGTTTTGAGTGATGGAGTTATTTAATTTTCTCCTTTTCTTACCCATTCCATCTCTGCCTTGCATGCTTAGCATCAAGGGCACATCTATATTTCACTACATGTGTTTCAACATTCTTTGGCTGAAGAAAACCCTGAAGAGGATTTTTTTCACCATTTCTACCAGATAAATCAGATATTTATCTACTATAATACAGGTGTCAAATAATTGCTTAAGCCTGATATAATTAATTGAGCTTTTCCTGTAGCTAGTGGGTAGAAATAAACTTTTTAAGAGAGAAATTTTAAAGCAGATTACTATCTGAGAGTGCCTAAAATAATAATAAGTATCAGATTATATAACTATATATATACATATATATATAAAACTATATATAACTATCTATATAACTACATATATATTCCCATATATATATATATGGGAAGGTGGACTTCCCTTTTGCTGCGACTGTCTTGATTATCTCCACTAAATGTACTTCAGGTCACCAAAATTCATTGGTTCATTTATCCTTTACAAGCACAAACAGGTTATTTTCAAACCAGAAGCTAATCTCTAGGAGTGTTCCTGATATTTTCTACGTATAAATGGGAATGGGAATAAACCAGACCTAAGTGAAATACCCTTGAAGTGGCTACAGCATTCAGTGTTAGGACTTCAGCCTGAATTGATTTGATCTACAAATCCAGTCCTGTGTGCCCAGACTATAAACTGACAGGGACATTGCCCATATTTTCCTTCCGACTCAAAAAGTTGTCTAATGTTGTCTCTGAATTTTGAGATTCCTGAGTAATGTCAGCTGAATCTCACTTTAGGAAATTAATTTTAATTCTGTGTCAACAATTTGACATAACACAACATTGACTTTTGCAAAGTAATCTCAGGACAAACAAAATCATAACATTTCATTCCTATTGTGAGGAGTGCAGCCATTGTAAATAACTTCTGACTGAAAGGCTATTATTTCATTAAGGAAACAACTAAAATTCCCAATAGTCTTTCTACCCAATAAGCTGACTGTCTGTAAATCAGCCAAATTTGCTGCCAATATGGATGAGCTGTTGACAACTTTAGGACTTCGTCTTATCTCAATCTTCTAAAAAATGAAATTATACAGTCAGAAGGACCTCAATATGCTGGAATTTTTTATCCAGATCACTGAGATTTACCTACCTGTCAAGGCTGAATGGGGTTGGGATGACAAAAATGGGGGCAATGATCAGGGCAAGGGTTGTGGTGCAGCAAGGGACATTATTCTGTCCTCACCTACTCTGAATCAAATTAGAGGCTTGTTCCAGCCAGGCCTTCAGATTTTCATAAGAATTGAAATAGCATTAAAAGATATTTCAGGCTTATAAAAGACTCCAAGCATCCAGTTAGCAGCAAAGTGGGACATGAATTCAAGCAGGAGCTTCCTGGGCCAATCCACTGTTGGTGAACCAAAGACTGGCTGGCACCAGGGACATCTCACCAACCACCTAATCATCAGAGCAGTCTCCAAACTAGCTTTGGGTTCAGAGTGGAATCCAGGCAAATCCTGGACTGGGCTGAGCAGTACTGACCTGCTTTCCCCATCTGTTGGAAAACTTTGGCTCCTGCTGACTCAAGTGCTGGGATAGCTGCTGGTCCATCCCCAATTCTCCATGTGGAGATGTTATAGCTGAGTTGGTGGACACACCACAAATGGGATCATACTCATCCCACCTAACCTCAGGTACCTGAGTGCCCTGCCAAACCTTTAGCTGAAGATTAAAAGTGGATGGCAGAAGCTGCCAGCCACCCTCAGATTTTTATCCCATCCATTTAACAGAGATTTCCCATTCCAAAGGAATGGACATTGGATTCTCTTAGGCCCTTCTACAGTTTGCATTGTGCACATAAAGCAAAGCAAAGCTTGTGCCAAGTAAGCTGAATACACTGTGTTAATAATTAGAGACACCCAGGACTGGATTCAGGGAGGATCTACTCCAAGACAGGATCAGGTATCCCTGTGTCAAAAACATCAGGCTCTCTCAGAGGGCAGGAGAGGTGTTTAGGCATGTAACAACCTCAGTTTTCCATTTCTGGTCTGTAGCTAGAGTCCATGAGAGCATTGAGTAATGTCAAGGCCTAAAAACATGGCTGAGGCTGAAGTTGATCTGTACTGAGCCCAGGAGAAGCCTTGGTCCTAAACCCCAAACACTCAGTTTGGGCACCCAGAAGGAGCAGCCTTGCTCCTCAATTCCAAATACTCAATCTGGGCATCTGGGAGAGACTGAGCTTGCAAAATGGGATAGGAGATTAGGTCATTTGCTCAATGTCCTGTACTTACAAAATGGTGAAGCCAAAACTGACTCCAGGTTTTTTGACATCCCATTCTTTGCTGTGTTTATTAGATCATGGTGCCTTGCTGGGAAAAATCTCAACATCCTCATCCTGCTTTGGCCCAAAGTGATCAAACACCACTCAATGCCAATCAAGCCTGCTGAGGTATTAAGAGGAAGCTATGTAAAAGTATCAAGAGATGCTGTGTTTGCTTTTCTTTATCCCTGGGATAAATCCAGGAGCCTCTCCTTTGCTGATTTTGTATTATGCATTTGAAAGTGTTGTTGGAGCAGATCAAAACCCGAGGAAGTGAGAGGGGTATTGTTTTGTGCAAGGGTGTTTTGAAGCCTCGGGTTGCTTATACAGCAAAATAAAGCGGTGCTGGCTTTTTCTTTTCTTGCAAAGATCCTTTAGGAATTAATCTGGCAATTCCAGCACCAGAGAAGGGCTCTTCCTTTGCTAATCACCTGGCTTTATTCGGCTCTGAAACTCGCTTGGAAGCTCCCTGTGTGTGCGTTAACCAAAGGTACAGGATTATGTTTGTTTAATAATACAGTGGTGTCTTGCTGAACAACTGTAATTTCCATGTACTTATTGATCTTAATTTATAATGCCATTAGCTTTCTAAACTGCCATTAACTAATGATGGGCTCTGTAGGCTTAACAGCTCTTTCAAATCAGTTGTTGACAAGTGGGCCCCAGAAGCATTTGTCAAAAGGGTAATGGATCCCTATCAGAGTGGCAATAAATTAGGTTATAGTCTTATCAAATTAAACAATGGATGAAGGAAAATTAGCTATCAATAAAAATCTATAGAGCTGCCCTGATTATTCCCAGTCAATTATATCAATTAGAGATCAAACAGTGAACCCCCTGCAGTACGTTAAATAGAACTAACCCGGGCCAAAGGCGGCCAAATTGTGTTACAAAATGCAACACCACGGGCAGCTGTAGGAGATAATCATTGCTGTCATTGACAAAGGAGCTGCTTTATTAGAAAGCTGGATGTTGCCTGCGGGCAGGCTTCTGGCAAGAGGACAAAGGCTCTGTGATGAGGAAGGGGGAAAAGGCTTGAACCTGGCTGGCAGTACCAGGAGTGTGTTTAGGGCTGATAGCTCCCCCAACTTTTGTCATTTAAAGAAGGCTGGGCTCCATCAGCTTCTACTGAGCTCTCAGAGAAGTGACTTTGTCAGGACACTCTTTTTCCTCTCTCCCTTTGTTTTTCAGAGCTGTGATGTTGATTGAAATTTCACTAACACTACACAGCTCTATAAAAATGTAAACTTGTGGTGCTGTTTTAGTCCAGATTGTAGCTTTAGGAATAAAGGGTGGTGCTGAGATGTGATATTCCAGCATCTACTGGAAAAAATCCCACCATACCCTAGAAATTTCCTCAAAGGCTTGTGTCAGTCTTTCTTTCTCTGTCAGATGGACTTTGCACCTACAAGGAGAAAAGGGTCTCCTGCCCCTTTCATATTTCACACTGTTTCATTAAGTCCCTCTCCCAGGGCTGTCCCAGGTTGTAGTGGGCTGCTTGTGGCCATGCTGTTTTCTGCTGCAGCTTGTGACACACAGGGATTTTCCTCTTAGTTGCAGTGACCTCAGGGCCCCAGGCTATTGGAAAATGCTCTGAGAGCTGGAGCCCCTCTGCTCTGGAGCCAGGCTGGGAGAGCCGGGGGTGCTCACCTGGAGAAGAGAAGGATCCAGGGAGAGCTCAGAGCCCCTTCCAGAGCCTAAAGGGGCTCCAGGAGAGCTGGAGAGGGACTTGGGACAAAGGATAGAGGGATAGGACAAGGGGGAATAGTTTACCACTGCCAGAGGGCAGGGATAGATGGGATATTCGGAAGGAATGCTTCATGTTGGTCACTATTGCCCGTTGCAGCAGCTGAGTAGAGACGTTTTGATTCTTCCTGCTTAAAATGTTGGCTCAGATGCACGAGCAAACAAGCTTAGTTTTAAAAATTAAGTACTGTTTTGCTCTCTTCCTTTCTTTTCTAAAGAGACCCACAGACACAATTGCATCAGCACTGAATGCCAGCCCATCTTCACACAAAAAAAAAAGCAAAGAGACATAAAAAATCACACAGGCTGAGAAATTAGACACCCAAGATAGGAAATATTGCAATTAAGGTCATCAAACTATCCCTAAATCAGCTCATTTGTGATAATACTTCAAAGGATAATTTTGGATATTGTGGTGGTGATTTACAAAATCTTACAAAAGGCTATTTTTTCCGTCTTTGAGCAAAATGATGGTCCAGCAGCATAAAAAAGGTACAGTACAGTCATGAACCCAAAGATAGGGTTTTTTTTTTCTCCATTATCACAGCCACTGCTATTACATAAAAGCTTTCATTTTTTTCCTTTCTTAAATATTATATTTAATCCAGTGGAAGCTGGGTTTTAGGGGTGCAATCCTCAAAATCTGGATTAAACTCCCAAAGATACCCAAGGTCACCCTAAACCTCACTTTTTTTCCCACTGAAATCAGCAGTGTGGGGCTCTGCTTTAAGTTCTGCAGCACAAACCTGCAGGTGTCTGCATGTGCACGTGCAAGTATTTTTGAAGGATTACAAAACAAAACACACCCTAAGCTCACGCTTCTTCCAGCAGAGGAGGTTTGAGAGAACAAAAATTGATTGATGTTATTCATATGCACTACAGAATACTGGAAGGCTTTCAAATGCACTGTGTTGAGACTAGACTTGACTGGAATACCTGTAATATTTCTTGCTGAGCAAAGCACTTAGTAAATGGAAGTGAAGATGATCAAATTTGGTCCTAAGGGATGCCAGGATATAACTGCTTGAGTTTTTGATCCTGTTCAGACTTTTGAATGTGCTTTATTATGTGCCTGAGAGTCACCTCTTTCAAGACACATGATCTCCATCCTTTTTGAAACCAGGTTTATGTGTCAGTACTTGCAGGGCTGGGGTGTGACTACAGATTGGTTTGTAGTAAAGCCAGCAGAAAAGGAGGAATGGTTTCTGTTGGAACACGCCCCTTTGAAATTTGCACTTCAGAAATCCTGGCTGTATGATCAGGATTTCTTTCTGTGGGCAAATGTTGGTACATAAATAAGTATAGGAGTCTCTTTTTCTATTTCCCAACACTCATTAAAACAACAGAGAAGAGGAAAGCAAAACAAATGTACTTTTCATCCAAATTTTCAGTGTGGAAATATTCTGAAATGGAGTAACACTAAGAAAAATCCATGTGCTTCTTTCAAAAACAGAGATTTTATGTAAAAAATATTAACAGCGCAGTAATTTTAAAAAATAATTTTATTTATTCATTTCATTAGAAATTGGAAATTTGAATTGGAATTAGAAATTTCCCATTGGAAAGAAATTATGCTCTAATTTTTTCAAGAGCTGGGTTAAGAACTGACCCCTCTTTTTGCCCTCAAAAATGGACTGAAAGCCTTTCTGCATGTAACAACTATGAAACATTGGAAAGGAGTGTCTGGGAAGGCTGTGGAATATCCATCACTGAAAATCTTATACAACATGTAAGAAAAGATAAGAAAGAAATTGGAGACAGAGCAGGGGACCTTACTTTGTGGAAGAGCAGACGCCAAGTTGAGATTTTGGAGCATTTTCTAAATTTCTTTTGATGTCTCTGCTCTGTAGCTGGTTAAATAAATGCTCAGGATTGGTGCCAGTGACTATGTCAACATTTATTAGAGGAGCTAAACCCTTACAAATCGATGGGCCCTGACAATATTCACCTGAGGGTGTTTGGAGAGCTGGCTGACATCCTTGGGAGGCCACTCTCCATAAGCTTTGAGGAGTTGTGGAGATCACAGAATCACAGAATCATGGAATCACAGAATGGCTTGGGTTAGAAGGCACCTTAAATCCATCCAGCTGGCAGTCTGCCACAGGTGGACCCCTCCAGGGTACAATATTGCTCCCTGCACTGTTTGGTGTCACCACAAATTATCTGGATGATGGGATTGAGGGTACCCAGGGGTTTCCTGGTGGTACCAAACTGAGTGGGGAAATGGACACTTTGGAAGGAAGAGCTGCCCTGCAGGAAGACCTGGATAGGCTGGAAGTGCAGGCTCACAAGAACCTATTGAAGTTCAACACGTGTCAGACCTTGCACCTGGGAAAACATAATCCAGGAGTACAGCACAGGCTGGGATCCACTCATCTGGGGAACAGCTTTGTGGAAAGAGACCTGGGAGTCCTGGTGGACAGCAAGCTCCAAGGCGTGAACAAGCTGTTGCTGAAGCACAGAAAGCCAAGAGGATGCTGGGCTGCATCAACAAGGACATCACCAGTAGGGATAAAGAAGTCATTATCCCTCTATTCTCAGTGCTTTTCAGGCCAAACCTAAAATACTGTGTTTAGTTCTGGTCCCCACCATGGAGAACAATGTGCTTGGGCTGGAGAGGGTCCATGGAAGTGACACAAAGAAAGAACTGGGAGTTTTTCTATGCGAGGAAATGCTGAGAGACCTGGATTTGTTCAGCCTGGAGGAAAGATGGCTTAGGGAGGAACTTATCACTGTGTTCCCGTATTTAAAAGGCATTACAAAGGAGGTGGAGGCTCTTTTTTTACAAGGATTCACATAGAAAAGATGACGGATAAGAAAGGTGGGACCAAATGTTCCTTGAGGTCCTTTTCATTCTGGTATTGTGTGATTCTGTGATTAATTGGAAATAAATGTTAATTGACAATTATTCTAATTTCAGTCCTGGGACCCAGCTTCCTCTATATATTCCTGAGCAATCCATTTCACCGCCCTGAGAAGCTTTGGTCTCAAATTCTTCCCTCTCTCTTAGAGACCTGCTCATCCTCACTTCCTGCTCTGACAGCATCAGCCAGAAGAGTATTGGGAGGCCAGAAAGCAGCTAATGGTGCAAAGCTTCCTGGAAATAAAAATAATTCTAAAACAGCGCAGGGACTGAGAAATTTGGAGCCACATAGACACTCTCCTGCAGAATCCTGGGTCACTAATCTTCCCTCTTACCAGAGCACCTCTGCAATTGGATTCCAGGACTCCTTTCCCAGCAATGAGACACAGCATCAGACACCAGACGCGGGGAAAGTGGGGTGGATGCACGGAGGGGGGAAGGGAAAGAAAGTAATTTAGCATCTGGCGAAATGGATTGTGAGCATACAGAAGATGTTATACTATTAAGACTTCTCTCTGTCTCCCTTTCCCTCTCTCTCCTTCTTTTATTAAAGGCCTAGGCAATTTAAAAATGGAGACTGTATCCCACTTAATAGCCTTGCTGTTAATCTGCTCGCCAGTCAGCTCTCAGCTCTAAGTATCGAACGCACGAAAAACCCTCCTCCTGTCACCAGCTGTGGTTAGGGAGTGACTGTCCTCAGGGGCTCCAAGCCTTAAAAATAAATAAATAAAAGAAAATTCACCGCTGAGAAAAGGCAATAATAGGAGTCTGCTGTTGTCTAACCTGCCATATAAATGAAACAATCAAAGAAGACAACAAAGGAAACTCCACTAACATCCAGAGGCAAAAGCAGTTTGCTGTAATATATCCTGTCTTGGGGAACTATTTTTAGCCAAGCCCCTCTTTTTTTAACAGGCACACACAATCTCTTTCTAATTTTGATTAAGAGAGGAGAAAAAAACCAAAACACAACAACTTGAAGACAGGTAGGGAAGAACGTGAAGAGGCAGGCTGCTACAAGAGAGAGATGAATTAAAACAAATCCTTGTGCGGGTACAAAAGATAAAAATAAAAATTACTTTGAATGTTTAAATAAAAGCAGCTTGTGATCTGAGCACTGCTCAGCTCTCTGAAAACTCAGCCACTGCTGGTATTTAATGTTTTTGCTGTGATCACATGTAGGCGCTAACGACCTGGAACCCTGTTGTGTTTGGAGCTACATCAGCATTGCTCAAAAAGATGTTCTGACCTCAAATATATATATAAATATATAAATCCATTTTAAGCATTTAATATACATAGATGCATACCTGCACATGTGAGCGAACACATACACATGTAGTTAATGGTAAGCGTCGTGTACACAAAGCACACATTTAAATCTTAGTAATGAATTCTCATTAAAAAGTCTTTCTGAGATTTAGGATGGGGATTAATTTGGAGATTTCTCTTTCCCAGCTGAGTTTCTGAGCTCTGATTTGATCAAGTGGTTATGCATCTGCAAGAGCTAAAAAAACACCCAGATATTCCCCATTCAGGGTCCAACTCTGAATTAGCAGCTCTGGAGATATGAACCTGTGGAGGTTATTGAGGCCACCTGAGTGAATTGTGGCTGGCAGCCCCAACCCACACATGAGAGCACAGTTTGAGCATTCAGCTGGTGGGGACTATCTTTTAGTTGTGCCCCACCAATTATTTGCTTTCTTGGGACTATCTAAGAGAGCATGAATGAGCACTATCACATCTCTCTGTGTTTCTCTATAAATGACTTCCCATCTACCTTTATAGAAACTTCTGCTTTTAAGCTCATTGTCCTTTATAAACCTATGACTACCTTCATAAACAAATGGCTACTTCTCAGGTCTTTCATCTTCAGATGACCCTTTCTTCTGCAGGTGACCCCTTTTTCTGCAGATGACCACACCCCAGAAGTGTTACGCCTCTCCACAGATGATATGCAGAATTCTGTCTGTGACAACCTCAGCTGTAGGCAGATGAGTTTCATCCACAATGCACTGTGTTTTGGCCATACTTTGGCCCAGTTTCAATAGGGTAAGTGAATTTTATTCTCTAGAGAAATTATTCCAGGGTTTGCAGATTGCAACACGTTCACAGGAAATGTGATTGCAGTAATGTTAATCTCTGGTTGACCAGAGGGTTCTCCTTACCAAAATCCCAACCCAAGCTTTGCTCGTTAATGTCTCTACATTGAGTACAAAGGTTGGTGATTTCTTACATGCATTCCTGAACTGGCCTTTAGAGAAGAGCACAACTTAACCTGCTGTTAACTTCTCTGGCACCAGCCCATGTTCCTTCTGGATTGCCTTTTGGAGGCATCTGACCACCTCTGGTGCATGTATGGGGAATACAAAACCCTGAACTGGCCATTGTGGTGATAAACATTTGGAATCAAAACCTAAAAGTTTATCCATTCATACCCTTAGGTCTAGAGGTGGTAGGATACCATGTAATGGCCTCAAGCAGAGTCATTGCATAGCAAACCTTCCCTATAAATTCCTGTTAATTGGATAACAGCCCTGGGCAAAGCATTAGTTAGTGAGGAACTTTAAGTTGGCAGCTTGGAGGCACCAGCCCCTTAAAATCTACTGGTCATCTCCTGAAAAGTTATTTAATAAGATACAGCTTGAAAAAAATAAAAAAGTTTCTGTTGTTGCTGGCAGTCTTGACTAAAAGACAAAGCTCTACAGTGGTTTTCTTGCTGCTGGGAATAAAAATTGCTGTCCACAACTGTCTGAACTTTGTTTTGTAAGAGATTTCTAGAAATTCTACAAATTTACATAGAAATACTTTTATGTTGAAGGTACAAATCTTTTGTTAAGAGTAATTGCTGATTAATAGGTCATCTTTAATAAAGATTAGCCCATTTTTGCTATGCCCAGTGGGTAAATATTGGGCACACCACCCTCTCTAATATCCTCTATTACTGCACGTATAACCATTTATAATTCAGAAGCCTTACATCCAAAGCACACTTATTCCTGCTATTAATCATTCTTCAGCCTTTGATAAAATGTTAAAATACCATCCCTTTACATAAAGACTGACCAGCAAATTGACAGATCAGGCCAAATGCAATTGGTAGCAGGAGCTCACATCTCACTAGTTTTAGTGAGATGATTGAGATGTAAAAGTTAACTTCGAAAAATGAGTTTGAGAATCAAAGGTGGATAGAACAGGTGCATCCTTTGGCTGGTTATTGCTACCTAAAGAAACTTATGTTTCTAAGTTTTCATGGTCCAACAGCTGCAGGGATTCTGTGATGTTTCTGTGATTCTATATTCCCATGTTTCTGTTCTGAACTGTCTTTTACTTCCTGACTAGGCCAAAACTGCTTCTTTACGTCCCTGCTTTACCCACTGATGTTTCTCCTGTCAAGCATGGGTATCATGGCAATCTTCTCCCAAGAAACAAGCATCAGAAGACGAGAAAAAGGGCCTCAAGTTGTGCCAGGAAAGATTGAACATTAGGAATAATTCCTCCACTGGAAGTATTGTCAAGCATTGGAAGAGGCTGCCAGGTCAGTTGTGGAGGATTCCTGGAAGGATTTAAAGGCTGTGTAGATGTGTCACATGGGGACATGGGCTAAGAATGGGCTTGGCAGTGTTGGGGAATGGTTGCCCTCACTGACCTTAAAGATCTTTTCCAACCTACATGATTCCTTGATTCTAACAGTCAGCTCACCCAAGGTGACCATTAGAGGTGTCCAAGGCAGGCTGGGTGCAGATGTCCCTGCCTATGGCAGACGGTTGGAATGACGTGATCTTTAAGCTCCCTTCCAACCCAAACCATCCCACGATTTTACAATGACGATCGCGGACGCACAAAGCCAGTGACCGCTTTTCCCTTTTCCCCCTGCATCTCCCAGCTGCGCCGAGATTGAAGCTCTATTTCCACGAAACACTCAACTCCTTGCTGTTAATTTCAAGGCCGGCTGACAGAGCCCAGCTTGGATCTGGTGCCCGTCGGGAGCCGGGAAGCAGTTTCCACTCACAGATCACACATCGCCGAGCGATGCTCGGAGAGCCCCTGGCTCCTGCGGCCCCGCGCCCTGCGAGGTGACATTAGCGCTGGGTAATGATGTGTAAATGTGTCAGAACTGTGCCACCTAGTGAAACCGCTGCCTCCTTCCCCGGGTGAAGTCACACTGCTCGCTCCGCAGCAAGCCCCGGTATAATTAGCGTTAATTTGGTTTCTTGGTAGCTGGCTGCGGCGCAGCTCCCTGCTCAGCTGCTCTCTGCTGCTCCTGAAGACGCTGCTCGGTGTAATCAGAGATTCATTAGGGATTTGTTTCCTCCGTTTCTGATTGCAAAAGAAAATTATTATATATATTTTAAAAAGATATTTTATAAAATATATTTTCTGCATAACAGAACTCATCAAAAATGGAAAAAGGCTTTGGAAGGGAGCAAGTTATTAATGATGTGCTGAATTTTTTTATACCTAACAACTACTGCTGACTGTCAATTTTTGGACACTTTTTTTTCCTCATTATACAGTGCAAATTCCTTACTATAAGAATATTTTCCTTTTGACAAAGTTTTCATTTCCAAAAAATGTTGATTCTGTTTCTTATTGCCAGCTCCTCCTGTTTCAAAAGCCTTTAAAGCAAAGTTTCATGTTTCATTTGGAAATATCCATTAAAACCATGGTGTATCCTGTAAAAAATATGAAATTGAAATAAACTACTTCTGGTTGATTCAAATCAGTTTTGGGGAATTATTTTTTCTTTCTTTATTGTTATTGTTCTTGTGTTTCTTGAGAGTTTGTCTTCTTTTTTTTTTTTTTTTTGTGAATACAATGTAACAAATTCTTGGTTTAGAATAACTATTCCCAATTTACTTTCCTGGTAACAGTCAGTGCCAGAAATACTGATATATTCTGTATAACCCTCCTCATTTTTGACTCAGTGCAGTAGTGGGCAGAGAGAGAAAATGTCCAATTAATTAATCAGAGAGAAGATTTAAAAGAAAGGGAATGTTTCACTTATTTTTTTAAATTTGTTTTTCAGGTTTTTGTTTGCTTTGCATAAAATCTAATCACATAGAAGGAGTCATTGCATTCAGATATTGTGGAGGCTTAAATGACTATAAAAGCAAAACCAAAGCAAGCAGATCAAATTCAGAAAGGTTAATCACAGAATCACAAAATAATGGATACTCTACATTGGAAGGGACCTCTGGAAACCAATTCTTTGCTAAAGTAAGGTGAAAATGGCTGTCCTAAATTGCTGTTTTCCTTCAGCTGGTAGCATTCAGTGTGAGTGGTGATTACCTTAGGCATTTCCAAATCTTGGTGGTTTCATCCTTTAACATTTTTGGAACATCACAATGTCTAGAATTGAGAAGATTTCAATGCAAACATCAGGAATCATATCCCATAAAACTCGGCACTATTTTGCTGAATGCATTAACCTAACTGAAAATACATATTATTATTGAGTTAGAATGCTTCTATTTGGGCAAGATATGTGCATTTAACTGCAGGCTTCTCCACAGGAGCTGGTCACCCTTGACTCCTTTCAGAGTCATTGCAAAGCAATTGGCACTAGAAGTGATTCATCTCAGCTTAGAGTAGGTGCCTAAAATAGGTCAGATGAATCACACTCTGGTAGAATCTCTTTCCTTACTGACTGGAAAGGAAACCTAGGATTGACCTCTTTACATTGTTCTCACTTTGAAAATTTGGAAAAAAGTTCCTATTTAAAATTTCCTGGGGTTGAAATTCCTGAAATTGCCAAAATACCAAGTTCTGCATCCTCCAAGTGATCCTGAAACATTCTCATTGAAAATATGGCTAATATTTAAAAATATTAAGATGGTATGTATTGAATTTAAAGGTAGCATTGAATTTATCTATATTAATGTATGTAGTTTTTTAGCTTAATATTAAGAACTTCCGCTTGTTTTTTTAGTACCTATTTAACTGTTTTCTAAATGAGGTCAAAGTCTTTATTACCATCTTAGAGACATGGAAACTGTGGGACAGAGGGTTCCAAGAATCACAGGGAAGAAAGTAGAAGGGTTGTCTGGAGGTCCACCTTGACCAACTATCACAACCACTAGACCATGTTCAGCCAGAGTTTTTTCCAACAAGTCTTAAAATCTTCTGAGGATGGAACTTCTATGACGTCTACAGGCCTCATTTCCAGTGCTGAAAAATCTCATAGTGAAAACCTTTTCCTGACATCCAGTCTGAACTTCTAATCTGCAATCCATGGCCTTGACTGTTGTATCTATAGACAACGGAGAAATGATTGAGTCTTTTTTGTTTGTAGCTACTTGCCAAGTCAGTATGGGCTGGTTTTAGATTGCTCTTAGACTCCATTTTACCATTCTAAATAAGAGCTGCCTCTGCAAAGTCTCCTTGTTCATCATTTAACTTCTCTGTGTACAACTGGAACAGGAGCCCCAAACTGGACATGATGACCCACAAGTCGGTTCGGCGGATGAATAAAAAAAAAAAAAAAAAAAAAAAAAAGAAAAAGAAAGAAAAGAAAAGAAAAGAAAAGAGAAGAGAAAAAGAAAGAAAAGAGAGAAGAGAAGAGAAAAAGAAAAAGAAAAGAAAAGAGAAAAGAGAAGAAAAAAAAAAAAGAAAAAAAAAAAAAAAAAAAAAAAAAAAAAAAAAAAGAAAAGAAAAGAAAAGAAAAGAAAGAAAAAAGAAGAGAGAGAGGAGAGGAGAAGAGAGGAGAGGAGAGGAAAAAAAAAAAAAAAGAGGAGGAGAGAGAAGAGAAGAGAAGAGAAGAGAAGAATATTTACATTGGAAAGAATTTGCAATAATCATCCAGCTCATCGATTCTGACAGTATCAGAAGCATGCTGTCAATGCCCTTGTCCAAATGTTGACAGGCTTGGGGCATCAACCACCTCTTCAGGAAGCCTGTTCCAGTGTTTGACCTCTCTCTTAGAAAGGATGTGCTCTCCAGTGTCCAGTCTAAACCTCCCCTGGTGCAGGAATGAATCATTCCCAGGCTTCCCATGACTGGGTAGCAGGGAGAAGAGTTCATATTCACCTGCAGACTGCCCTGACTGGCTCATAGCTCTTTGGCTCCTCCTTAGTGTCTTGAGGATTGGAAAAATCTTTTCCCATCAGTCTTTTCCAGTCAGCAATACCTCCATTTGTAGCCATAATTGTTGATAAATGATAGACAGAGACCTCACCCAGCCACATCAGCTGACAGTTTTAGTATCTTCAAGCGTATTCTACCTGATCACATGGATTTAATTGAGCTCCCCTGAGTTGTGCCTTGTCTGCTCCTTCCTCACTCCTGGCTGCCCCTCTCCCTGCCAAGCTGTGTCAACCTGCCCAAAGGTCTGGAACTGTCTGGGCTTCTGAAAACTGATCCTGAGAAGGCCTTTTGCACTTCAGCCTTTTCCACTCCACTGATAATAAATCAGATTTTCTCCTGCATCCAGCTGTGGACTTGCATTTCCCCTGAACTTCCCTCTGCCTCTGGCACACCTGTGGATTCCCTGCTCTCTGCTGTTATTCTTCTCTGTCTTAGTGCCAGCTGGGCTTTGGTCTTTTCCTTTCATCCCTAAGAGCACAAAAAAAGCTTTGATGATCCTCCTTGTTTCTCTTCCTTATTTTTGCTTTGTGTGTGCTCCCTTCTAGCATTTTAGCTCATCAAGAAGTTCCTTGATTAGCCAAGCAGTCCTGGTGAATTTCTTACTCTTCCTGCACACACAGAACATTTATTCCAGAGCTCTTTGGCGAGCTCTTCTTTAGAAGTATGGCAGCTCCCCACAGCAGGTCCCTCTTCTCTGGCTGCTTGCAGGGGAGCCTGTACAGCTCTTTTTACTGACATAGTCTGCTCTCCAGAAATCCACTGTTCTGACCTGGGACCACCTTCTCTAGCCTTCTTCCAGATCCTGCAGCCTTACTGAATAACTGCTGTCCCAACTTTCATCTCTGGCCATGTTCACCTATAGGAGTGTGCCTCTTGTTGACAGAGTTACAAAACTGTCTTTTGTCCTCTCAAAAAGGAAAGAAGCTCAGAAGTTTCTCTCTCGATTAGGTGAAAAAGTCACCTCATAGGCTTAGGGGACTTCAAACTTAAGGAGAACTAATTGGACAGAAGCCAAAAAGTCCCGCTTGGGCAATTTACTAGAAAAAGAAGAGAACAAAGAAACTAATAGCTTTTGTAAGGTGTTTTACTAAAAAAAAAAAAACTTCTAGCACCTGGCTCAGTTTTTCTCTGTTTGTTATTTTGCCTTTTATTAAACCTTTTTGTTTCCGACACTGCAACAGAAGCCATCCTGCTAATTTTTATACCTCCAAGGGTAGCTGAGCTATCTTTAGCGTGTTATAGACCTCCAAAAGCTTATTAGATCTAGCCCAAAGAAGCTACTATAACACTCACCACCAGTTCTTCCCAGCTGGTGACCAGCAGGGCTAGCAGAGAACTGGCTCTGCTTATCCTTTCTAGTATTTAAATCACTGAATGCCTTGCCCAAAGCCACCCAGAGTCAAGAATATAAACTCTTTTTTATTTTGCTTTCTGTTTTGTCTTAAATGAAAATGTTCTACAAATATGTGCAAGCAATGAGGAGTTAGGAAGCCTCTGAAGACATCTTCCCATCTTTGTGCCTTATTTGCTGGAGAAGATGGTTAAAATCATCTTATCTTATTTGGGAAAAATAGCTGTTCATTTGCCAAGGTCAGCAAGATGCAAAGCAATTCGCTGAGGGCTATATTCTCCTCTCTGATCCATTCTGCCAATTTCCACTTCATATTCAGCAATCTGTCCACACATGGGCCTCCTAAGGATGTCAGCAAGAATTCCACAACCACAAGAGAAGAGCTGGGCCCTTCAAATGTTAGTTGCTCAAGTTGAAACCACCTCAGGGCTGTTTTGACTCATGCGTTTAGTTCCTTTGACTGATGAATCCTGTTCCTTTTGAAAAAATTATATGTATTCACAAGCTGCTGTTTTGTCTGTCAGGACAGAAGAAGTGTAAATAAAAGGAACACAGAGCTGGAATGGGTTGCTGGGATCAGAATCTTGCTCGGTCTATAACACAGGCAAGCAGATCATATGGTACCTTCATATCTTTTTCAGGTCCCATCTTCAGGCAGATTTTAGCTGTGTCCTAGTGGTCTTACTGAAATGTTCCAGAGTTTCATTTCCTTGGTGGTTGGGAACCTAATTTTCAGCCTAAAATGATTGTTTGCTTGTTTGTAAGAAGGTTCCTTTGCCAGCTTTGTCTATTTGTTTAAACAGCTTTTCTCCCACTTGGCCTTATTCTTTTCTCTCCTCTGTGATGTTACTCCTTCAAAGCCTTTTCTGCAAAACTAATGCAGTCCTGTTCTTCTTGCCTCTTTCCATGTGTCAGTTGCCTTCTCCTTGTTAGCTACAGTGGCCTTTTTTCCCATCTCTTCCAATCTGCAATCTTTTAACTTGAGTGTATATGAATTACCTCTGTAAGGCACATTTTGGAGGGCAGGCAAATAACAAAGCCTTGTCCTTCTTAAGACATATTAAATATCTTGCTGGACAACCCAACCTTCCTAAACCCTCAATTTTCTTCCTGTTTTCAATGTGGTTCCATTGCTGCTCCTTCACTTTCCTCTGCTTTGCTCAGCCCCTCCGTCTTTGCCTTCTCTGGACACATCTATCCTGCCTATTTTTTTCCTTTACTGATATCTATTTTAAAAAGGAAAGTACACATGTATTTATTTGTAAAGAAATAAAAACACATAATGGTATTTATAATGGAAGAGAAGAGAAGAGAAGAGAAGAGAAGAGAAGAGAAGAGAAGAGAAGAGAAGAGAAGAGAAGAGAAGAAGAGAAGAGAAGAGAAGAAGAGAAGAGAAGAGAAGAGAAGAGAAGAGAAGAGAAGAGAAGAGAAGAGAAGAGAAGAGAAGAGAAGAGAAGAGAAGAGAAGAGAAGAGAAGAGAAGAGAAGAGAAGAGAAGAGAAGAGAAGAGAAGAGAAGAGAAGAGAAGAGAAGAGAAGAGAAGAGAAGAGAAGAGAAGAAGTGACCTACAATGATCATCTAGTCCAGCTGAAGAAGGACTTGATTTTAGGTCCTGCAGTCTCGGTTCCCCAAAAGATTCATCTTTGTTCATTGCCAACCTTAGCATCACGTCTGAATTAGATGAGAAACTTTTTGGATATTGCTTTGCTTGATGATGCATCTTTGATTCTGCAAGGAGGTAATTGTGATACACTGAACCATAGTAAAGTCTGCCTTCTCTGTACCTGTTATCCAGCTGTGGTCTAACCTGGGCCTTTTAGAGAAGGAGAGAGAAGAAACTGTGGTCAGCCAGCATGACGAATGCCATCTTTCCCAAAGGAAACTTCATTGCTGCTATGTCTGTAGCTTCTTCTTCCTTGTCTTTCATGAACTATTCCTCTTCCATAGATCTTGCTGGTTTCTCCACACCTGTATCAGACCTTCACCATATCCCACCTCCTTGTCCCTGCCTCCATACCCTGTCATCATTTAGGTTGGAAAAGCCCCTAAGATCATCCAGTCCAGCTCTTCTCTCAAACCTGCCATGGCCGCCATTAAACCGTGTCCATATGGCTTTTAAATCCCTCCAGGGACAGTGACTCTACCACTGCTTAGGCAGTCTTTTGCAATGCCTGGCCAACCAATTGGTGGAAAAAAAAATCCTAATATCTGATTTAAACACCCTTTGGAGCAACTCGAGGCCATTTCCTCTTGTTCTGTTGCTTGGTAGAGCCTTCCCAGCAAACAAAGTGGCAGGACCACTGTCTGAAATCTTTTTGTGTCTCTTCTCATGGCTTTTTCACCACTCCAGGAGCCCCAGCTACGGGTCACACAGAGAGTGAAGAAGAACAGGAGGTGCTATTTACATGTCAGAATAACTAATAGGAACATTCCTGTGACTACTTCAAAGGAACTTCCCATTCATTATCTTCATTATTAAATGCTTCAGTGCTGCTAAGAAGGAGGGCAGGTTAATTGGAAAAATTATGTTTAAACTTTATAAACAGTGCAAGCATGAAACTCATCATTTTAATAAGTGTTATCATCTCCTGGATCTAATAGATCTTAACTGATGCATGTTATTGTTAAGTTTAATTTAAGAAACTATCCCTAGAGATGTTTTTGAAATCAATGAGAGACATGTTCTCAAACAATGTTAGAAATATTTGATTTACCTACATCCTTGCTGCTGAACTAGTTTGCTGAATAAAGCGGCAGAGAAAAATCTGCCACTTTACCTTCTCATATTTCATGCTAAAAGAAATGGGAAGCTATTTAACCCAATATGTTAAAATATCAAGTCATCCATCAGTGCAATTCAGTCACCTCTGAAGCAGCTGTGTAATTCTGCAGAGCAGTGCTTGAAACAGGGACATTTTAACCAGATCCAAATAAATTACTGCATGAAATTAACCCTTTTCTCCTTCTGAAAATAAAGAGTTGGTTTTTCTGTCATGCTGTCGCTTCATAAGGATTTAAAGAAGAGCAAAGCATGACTCTAGGTTGTTCCCTTTAACCATTCACTTATTTTATTAGGAAATAAAGTTGTCCATCTCAGCTCCAAGCAGGTGGCTGTGGCACCTCATTTGGCAGCTCAGATGCTGAGCAGTGGACACCAGACAGAGGAAGTCATCTGAAGGGAGTGAAAAGTGTTTTGAGAAGAGTGGCAAGCTGAAAAATCTCGGGAGTCAGATGGGCAAGGCCGGGCATCTTAACAAACAGTGCTTGTTTACTCTTTGTACTCAATGTGTACTCTTTGAAGAGATTTTTTTGTAGGGACTTGTGTACCTGAAGCCACCCAGTAAATCCTTCCACAGGTACAGCAGAAGTCAGGGTGATTCCAGCTTTGGAGGGCAAAGAGCTGTGCCATAAACCAGCACAGAGCTGGTAAGACAATGTTGGGAAAACAGCTTGGAGGTGTGACTATAAGTTAAATACACAGTTTGCTTGTTTTTCAGTGATTCCCTTCTGAACTAAACCACAAATATGCTTAATCACCAGATCACTATCTGTGATCAGTTTTTTGGATGCACATTTGGGGAGAAAAAGAAGCATTTACTTGTCTAAACACCAGTGCAAACATAAAGAGAAAAAAATCGTTTTCTCTCCAATTCAATTTTGAGAAAGTTTTTTAGAAGGAAGAATGGGATGTTCTTTGGGTAATTTATAAAGAAAGGGAAAAAAATACCCTAATACAAAATCAAAGCTCCTCTTTCTTGAAGGAAGTCCTTCAGGAGGGCAAGTAAAGTGCAATATCTGGAAGTTCAAGCATTCTGAGGAGTCAGGCCTCAAAAAACATGAGGTCATTTTAAATCCTAAATGAGGAGCAGATTTCACAATCCTTAATAGTGGAGTAGGTTCCAGGTCCATTTTATTTGCCTTCTGGTTTCTGAGCCTTTAGTGTAGCCCATATAAAAATGATGCCCTAAATCTTTTATTTGCAAGTGGAAAAGCCAAATAACTGATTATTGTATGAAATAGGTCTGAGGTCTCATGATGCTTTGGACAGGAAGCTTTTGGAAGACACCAAACTCAAAATCTATTAAGACCAATGTCTAATTGCCATCTGAGATTACTCCTAGATCCTCAGTAGTACCGCACACATAATGTGATGCTTAAATACAATTTTAAAAAATAAGAAAAAAAAATCATTATAAACAAATTCCACAAATTCGTTGTTAAGGAAATGTTGAAGAAAAGCATTTGAATGTTCACAATTAAAAAGTTTTTGGTGATCTTGTGGACCCATCTAAGGTTCCCTTGTAGGTGAAGAAATATGGTTTTACACTGCTCAGAAGGCCAAAATTGACCTCTTTAAACTCAGAAACAAGGCATGAAGGTGTCCTAGATTATTTGCCACTGTTGAAAGCTCTGCCTTGACAATGGACATGCTCAACTCTTTGTTGTGGGCAAAATAAAAATGGCTCTAACTGGTTTTAAACTAAATAAAAGCATTCCCTCCATGAGTTTCTACATTCAATATGTATAGCCAAGAGAAAGAAAATTTCTGACCAGATTTTGAGATGCATGTTCATGTTTAATAGAATCTCTACTCCACAATGTTTATCCTATTAATGTAACCGTTATGGAATAATAGGGATGGTTCACTTCCAAGCAGATAAAGTGACTCTGCCGCTGCATAAGGAAGGAGTGGCCTAATCTGGCCAGTTTGGGCATCTGTGCTGAAATCTGTTTGGGATGACTTTTACTGCTCACTGTGACCTTGCTGTGTGTGCAAATATCAGCCATCTGAATTCATCCTGAACCAGCCTTCCACCACATGCCATGCCCTGGAAACATGATGCGCCATAACACCCTGCAAAACAGTGGGCAAAAGCTGAGCTGGTTCAGCAGCAGGGACTGGCATTTAAAGCTCAACAGAAAGGAAAATAAATGAGGGAACATAAGCCAAAAAATTACCAGCCTTTAACTTTGGTCTATTTTAGCAAAGGTTTCAGTTCCCACTGTAGGACACTGAATGAATAGTTGGGCTGAGATCTGCAGAGCTCAGTGTAAGCAGGGAAGGGAGCAGCTCTCCAGGGTTCCTCCCTCACCTGATTAAGGTGCTTTAGAGGACCAGGGGTAGCAATTTTCATGCAGGTTTATTTCCATTCCAGAAATGCCATTATGCCACAAGGGGGTAGGGGTGTTCTGTTTAAAACCTTGCAACGTTTTCCTACAGACCCAGCATTTCAATGGGAACAGTGTTTGGTATTATAAAAAGCAACACAGATTGAACGTGCACAGACATTTTCTATACCATCTGCATTTCAACTATTGCTTTCCTTATAATTAACATCTGTTCATAGATATCAATCTGAGCAGCAAGGATGAAGTTATTTAAGAACCGTCTATCTTTCAGCCTGGCATGTTCCTGGGGATGGTTCTGGAGGTGGAGAATGGGTTACCCCCAGGAAAGGGGATTTGGTTACAAGGAGCACCTTTCATTAATCTAAACAGATTGCCAAGGGCTTGGCAGCACCAAAATGGACACAACTGGATCTCATCAGAGAAAGTGCCCCTCAAGCACAGAAAAATTCAATAGCATTGGTGGGGTTGGTGGGGTGTGTGCACTCACTCACTCACTCATTGGGAAAAAAACAGCCAAGAAAATAGAGATAAAAGGCCATAGGTGATCCCTCAAGATGAATATTCCAGAGGACAATGCAATCATGTGTTCTTGACTCATATGTTAAGAGGAAAATTTAAATTAATGTTTTAACCTTTTTATTTTGTTTCACTCAATATGACCCTGAAAAAGTCTTGGGAATATTGTGGTGGAAGAGGATGTGGCACCTGGATATAGAGAGAATCTCTCTCCTTAGTTTCTTACAATATCCAGGAGATAAACGCACAGCACACAAACTCAGGGCAGGATGGAGAAATGCAGCTGAGAGACCGGGTAGATATTTTAAAATTCCCAGAATTGCTGCTTGTTGACATGTGTTATTCCAGGGTTAATGGGATACACCTGCAGCCAGCTTTCTGCTCCCCCATTTCTCCTGGCAAACAAGCAGTTGAAAGCCTTCAGTCCTCCTCTAGTGAGACACCACACAATATTCCCCCAGCCCTTTTAATCCAACAGTGTCCAAAGAATTTTTTTAGCCCTCATGAGTCACACACATCATAAGAATTGGATAAATATGTCTTTCCATATTTCTTTTTCTAGAAATACAAATTTATTTCCCTTGAGATTGTCTTACTTTACAGCACTTTCCACAACTACTACTTTCAACCATGAAGAAAAAGCAAGCTTAATTTCTGATATATTTAAAGGAATTAGTCATATTTTCTACACTTAAAATGTCCTTTATTTCATTTTCTTTTTTTTTTCTTAAGAAAAAGCAAAATAAAAATGAGACATCAATACTAACATAAAGACTATCCTTTCCTTTTAGTTTTATATGACTGTGGATCAATGCAGTTGTCATCCTTCAGAGCGAATGACATGTATTTTTCTTTTCCACAAGTGGTCCTTAAAATCCATAACCTCACCTGTCTCTGCCAGGAGATAGATTTATATCCTCCTATTGCCACGAGCATAGTCTGGGGTGGAGGAAGGATGAGAGTGACTTTAGCAGGAATAGGAAGTGAGAAATATTCAGGCCAGTCTAGTGTTGTGGTAGACTGCAGCCACACCACCTAATCCACGTCACCTAATCCATGTCACCTGCAGATCTCACCACCTGCTTCCCCAAAAACTCTCCCAGAGTGAGTCGTGACATGGGAAAAATGGGACCCTACTGCCAATCAAAACTTTTCATCTTTCTCCTCTTGGGCTCTGGGAGAGTTCAGGCCCTGGACCATTCACTGAGGAAACTCTTTGGTCCCAAGAAAGTTATTCTGCATCGCACCAAAACAAAGCAAAACAATCTTCAAGGACTATAAATAAAAGATCCCTTTTTAGAAATTCCTTTAGGACCTGCTCTTTTAAAAAATCTTTCTCAGGTCACAAAGTTTCAGTAAGGAAATGCACAGGAAAAGAAGCACTTTCATTTAGAAGTGGAAGATTTTCGTACATCTGTTTTGTAGAAAATAATTTGCTTTTTAAAAAATATTCTTGTCATTTAATTGGTGAAAAGTAGATTTTTTTTCAGAAAGTTTTGGCATTAACCATCTCTTCTTCCACCCTAAATTTGAGACCAAATCAGAGATATAACAGTTTTAGTGGAATTTTCTTTTCCGGCATTAGAAATTGGATCATTTTGTCAACATTGCTCAGCCCAGATGCAAAGACTGAGCTAGGGAATAGAGACTAGAGGTAAATAAGAGGAAGAAACATGAAAAACAGATTAATCCAAAACATTAGACAGAAACTAGTGAGGAGAATTTTTTTTAAGTGTGAAAGTAGCTCTTCAACAAAAGCAAAAAATTTCTTTTTACAAATGTTGATGGCATTTGCTGGAGGGAAGATGTGAGGGGGAAAAGAATGAAACAGAGCATTGTCCGTTCACCCCCATCCGAATTGTCTGGTATCCAGACCCTCTGCTCAGCACGAGCAGTTTTGTCCTAGAAAAAAAAAAAAAAGAGACCAACAACTTCCATCTATGCTCCAGGAGGAATTTCATATGGAGCTAACTAAGGGAAATCGGCGTCTCAAAGCTGCTTTGGTCCTGCAGGCCAGTGGGGTAATAAGTGACAGATCCAGTGGGCGGGAGGGACGGAGCGCGGAGCACGGGCAGGTGCTGCAGTCACTCTCCTCCTGCCAGGAAACGCGGGAAGAATGCATGACCAATTCGGTTTCAGAGCAGAATGCTCTCTTTAATGGACAGAAAACACTAACCTTTTATTTTTTTTCTCTTCCTCTCCCTCTCTTTTTTTTTCCTTTTTTTTTTTTTTTCTTGGATTTAACCCTTTGGAAGGACAAAGGACAAAGCTGACATCTCTGCCCAGCCTATTTTTACCCATCTAAGAGTTTCCATGTCACCTAAAATCCTGGAGAAATGTACTCTTGTGAGAAGACAAAATAACCATCCTGAGAGGGTCGGATTATCTGAGTGAGATGAAATCAGGCTAAAACATCCAAAATACTCCACCTGTTTTTTTTCTGACTTGCTGCAAACCTAGCAGAAATTGTATGGCTCTGACAGGCACTGCTGGTATTTAATATTTTGGCTACAGGGGATCTCAAAGGAGGAGAATCTTTGGCTTGGAAGGGAAATTCTGAAGTGGTCCAACACCAAGGGAAAAGCTGAAATGATCAGATTTTGGTACAACACTTAAGCACTGCTGACAGGAAGGACCAAGGTACTTTGTACAGGATCAAACCTTGAGCTGGCTGAGACCAACTAAATAATTTGGTTGTCATCAATCCCAGTCACCACCAGTGATGTTATTTCAGTGTCCCTGCCTGGGAGTACATGTACTTTTTCCAAAATATATGCAGATTAAAGTTAACTTGTAGGTAGCATGAAGGAGATGTAACCCCAGTGTAACAGCCCAGCAGCTTTGCACACCAATAACACACACAGACCTATCCAAAAATTAAAGCATTTATTTCCCAGCTTGACAGTTTGTTCCTAAATACAGATGAAAGTATTCAGAATACACCGCATGGCATAATACCATTGTACAAAGGGGTGTTTTATCCCCTGTGGAAAACTTGGAGTTAATGTGAATAATTTCTGTGGTCTGCTTAAGTGTCTCCCTTCTACATCCCACAGATGTACACTGAAAGTTATCCTGTCCTTACAGTATACTCAGAGTTTCTCAGCAGGTGAAATAAAGTACTAAAACAAAAATCGCTGTAAGAAAAAGATTAATTTTATGACTCAGTAGTTTGAAATATAGCCTATGACAAACCCAAGATAGTTTAAACACAGGACAGAAGAATGACTTCACCTGGATTTATTTTTGAAAGCCCTTGATTCATACAAACTCCTCTTTTTTGAGGTTTGGATTCTACAGTGAGAGAAAAGAAAATATTTTCCTGTTTGTGTGTGCACATGCACGTTTTTAATATAAATTATACAGTTTTGGTTTATGTGTGGGTAGGTATATGCATATGCATAGGCATATGTATAGTGCAATTCACAGTTTTTAGGATTTTAAAAAATCAGTGGCTCATAGCTGAGCTTTAAAATAAACTGGTTTGATTTTCCATATTAAGTTAAAAAAATAAAATAAAATGAGGGACTAATGAAATTAATGGTTGCTCAAATCAGGAACAATTAAAAAGCACACATTTTTTTTCTTAGGGTATGAATTGTATTCAATGTTTGCAGCACAAGCCTGTAGGATAAATAATGTAATGGGTTTGGTGATTTGATAGTAAAAGCAGAACAAAATCCTACAGATGTAGCCTCATTTTTCTCCACACTCCAACTGCTCACTTTTTTTCAATTGCATATTTTGTACAGTTAAGAAAAAAATATCAGATTCTTTGTCTAGGAGAACCAATTTCCACCCTAAGAGGTACTTGCATATAATTATAGGAATTTTGAAAAGTGAAACAAAGAAACAGAAGACCAGTGACTATGTTTGGGTTTTTTTTAGTGATTTGAGATTAAATTTACAGCTGATATCTTTTGACTTTTATAAGTTTTATCCCTTCAGTAAAAATCCCTTAACTTTTGCACATTTTTGTGCACCAGAGCCTGATATTCAGAATCTCCAATTCTCACTGGCACCCGGGACAACATTTTTAAAGGCAATGAGATGCCTAAAGACATAAATTGGAGGTCTAATGGGATTTTCAGAAGTACCTCAGTGCCTAACTTCTGGGCTTGGATGCTTCAACATCTTGAAGAAAAAAAAATCTATCCAGAGCTCCCAAAGAATTTTAAGTACTTGCAACCACTGTACAAACCCCCTTTTTAGAAAACCAAATAATGGAAAAATACCATCAACCATCAAACAAAGATCATCATAATTTGTTGCTTTCCCCCTGAGTTTAGCACTTTAACAAAATCAGAGCAACTTTCTCTAAGTAATGTAGAAAATGTCTCATATCTCTTAAAACTATTCAGGCTGATGTTGAAACAAGGATTTGACACAGGATCAAGTCTGCCATGGCCAAATAAATTCCCGTTTTCCAGCTAAATGGCAGGAACTGAAAGCAAGCGTGCCACTCCATGCTTTGCCTGGCATCTGCCACGGGTTGTGATCACACTCCCAAATTCTGCCTGGGACAAGCTGCTGCTCTGTGTCCAAGCAGGATGGTGCAGCCGTCCTGCTGTCCTGGGTTTGGTTGTCATCAGCCCCAGATTTTGGGTATGCTAGTGGGACACATTAAAAGGAAACCTAAAAACTCAAAGGATGGTAAATGAGGAGATGAGGCACCAAGAAGTTTTGCTGTTTTTTGGTACTGAAAGAAATAGAGGATGAATCCAGGCATGCCTTCCTCTGCATCCTCCACAGAAGAGAGTTATGAGAGCAAATTCACCTGTTTACCAGATGAAGAGAAAAATTCAAGCACTGGTAAGCCCAAATATGTTCTCATAAGATCATGTAACTTCCCACCAACTTTGGAGACGAGTTAAAGTAATCCAAATGAGAGGAAGCCTGGAATTATTGAGGAAATGTTTTTCATTTTTATTATTATTGAAAAATGCCGATGACTCAAACTGGACCAAGTCTTGGGAGGATTGTTTCCAACACACTTACCTTTCTAGCTGCAATTTTTGAGA
The DNA here is from genome assembly GCF_901933205.1 of Camarhynchus parvulus. Classification (NCBI taxonomy): domain Eukaryota; kingdom Metazoa; phylum Chordata; class Aves; order Passeriformes; family Thraupidae; genus Camarhynchus; species Camarhynchus parvulus. The sequence goes on along the minus strand of NC_044573.1, from coordinate 108,954,869 downwards.
CGCAAAAAATGTACTAAATGTCAAGCTCTGAGGTTTCTAAAAAGAAAGAGGGTGAAAAAATATCTCTGTTTTATAAGTAATTTTTCCGGCTTGGAATTTCGGAAGGAAGGAAGGAAGGAAGGAAGGAAGGAAGGAAGGAAGGAAGGAAGGAAGGAAGGAAGGAAGGAAGGAAGGAAGGAAGGAAGGAAGGAAGGAAGGAAGGGAGGGAGGGAGGGAGGGAGGGAGGAAGGAAGGAGGAGGAGGAAGGAGGAGGGGAGGAGGAGGAAGAGGAGAAGAGGGGAGGAGAGGAGGAAGAAGGAGGGGGAAGAGAGAGGAAGGAAGAGAAGGAGGAGGAGAAGGGGAGAGAAGGAAAGGAGGGAGGGAGGGAGGGAGGGAGGGAGGGAGAGAAAAACTGAACAGTATTGACAACTCAATTGTGGACAATTCAATCCAAGTCATTTATTTGTCCAGGAGTGGTGCCAGGACAGAGGTGACCCTCTGTGAGCAGCAGGTCCTGTACTGCAGGAGTAGCAGATGCCTCAGCCTGGGAGTCCAGGGCAGGGAGTTAAAGGAACAAGAGGAACAACAACTTCTCTCCTAATGTCCTCAGAGTGGCTGCCCTGGCCTAAGGGATCACTGTTTCCCCAGCACAAGTCAGAAATTTCCTAGGGTTTTTAAAAACTTCCTTTTAAGTCCCTCAGTCCCATTAATCTCAAACTTTTGTGTGAGAACACTGTTTGGAGAAACCAGATGGGATCACCTGGTAATCCGTGTCCAGCCCTGGAGGTGAATTTTCATCACCCAGAGCTGTGACAGCTCTGTTGTAGAACGGGTCCTGCTCCCTCCTCCTGCCCTGCTCAGCACTAATCCTCTCCAGAGCTCTGACTACAGGAGTGCCCTTCTTGATCCAAAGCCCACTTGCAATAGCAATGATCAAAATGACTTTATCTTGCCTTAAATAATCTCACATGGGTTCTCACAATCCAGCTCTGTTTTCATTGTTCAAATCCATAATTTCAGGCTGGAGCAACTCCTCAACAAAGCTGCTCTTTCCTGACCCCTTGACATCTTGGGCAAGGAATATAATGACCTCCATTGATTCAGCTGCTGGTAGCAAGAGTGAAGGGGAAGAGGTTTCCCATTTCCTCCCCAGTGAGGCTTCTGCATTGGTGAAGTTGTTAAAGGATTTTGTTTTCTGTCCAAGAAAGCCTTTTGCTGGTGCCAGGGTTGCGTGCGGGAATAAAAAGCAAGGAACAGAGGCGAGGGGGAGAGAAGTCATTAGACGAGGGAAGGATTTGCTCCATGCAGGATGTCCCTCTGTTTGGAGACAGAGCTGGGATCAATCTCATTTTGTAGAATGGCTACAGCAAACACAGGCTACAAGGGGAGAGTGCAGTACAGGGAGAGTAAATTTACTGCTCAGTCTGACAACTCAGGCTTTACTCTGCAGTTTCAAGAGAAGTGGAAATCACATCCAAGACCTTTAATGGTGGAGCTGGGAGAATGGGCACCTTTCAGGTTAATCTGCAGGGGGTTTGGATATGGAATTCTTGACAAAAAGGTCTCTGTAGTATGTGATGAACTTCTCTAGAAAGTACTAGAAGTTGGTCAGGTCCATCTGTGCTGTCACCCCTCTAGGTCACACCACCAGGAGCAAACACACCCAAGATCTGCACCCTCACAACTCATGTTCAGGTAACAACACCTACTTGGGGGAAACACAGAAGGGAGGAAGGATTAATAAAACAGAACTAGTGGAGGAGCTGGACATAGTCTCACTTCATATGTTTTAGCAGCTCAAAATAAACCCACATTAAAGTAGGTGATATATTTTTAGAGCCCTTTAAAGGAAGTCTCAGACAGACTGAATGAAATAAGGGAATCTTGCTATAAATACAAAGTAGGTCCGCAGTTTTTTCTTTTTTCTGGTTTGTTTTTATATCTCTGCTTTTAAGGAATACTTAGCAATACCTGAGATCAAAAGGCTTCTAGACCCTCCTCAAATGTTTAGCAAACAAAGTGTAACTGGAAAGAATTTCTACTTCCTTTATGTTTCTTTTCATTACTTTGTCTCCTGCTCGGTAGTGATAGGTACTTGTACATTCCATAGTGTAATTTTGCAAGGATATCTTCCCCAGGTTTCCTTATTATCCTATAGTGTAACTAGCACACATCAATAGATGTATTTGTCATCAGATACACAGTGTGTGGTGTGAAAATACAGCCAGAGGTGTGCACGGGAGGAAAAGAGGAGCATCTGTCCTGTCTGCTGTAAATTGCACAAAAGAAGGAACCTTTAAGATGACAAAATCATGGAATGATTTGGGTTTGAAGGGAGTTTAGCCCATCCAGTTCCAATCCCCTGCCATGGGCAGGAACACCTTCCACCATGCCAGGTTGCTCCAAACCCTGTCCAACCTGGCCTTGGGCTCTTTCAGGAATGGGGCAGCCACAGCTTCTCTGGGAAATCTGTCCCCACCCTCACAGTGGAGAATTTCTTCCTCATATCTAATCTCAACATGATTTTTCAGTTTAAGGCTATTCCTCACATGATCACAAGAAGAAAATTGGACAAAGTTAGACCCAATGAGTAATATTAGAGTTTTTTATGGTTTTAGCTCATGAGACACTTGAGACTTGTAACATTTCTTCCTGGGTTGGGATGGGATTGTTTTTAAAGGCTGGGTATTTCTGCAGCCTGGAGAAGCTGCACAGCCCTGCAGTAATGCAATCAATACAAGTTAAAGCCAGTGTGAAACATTATGTGTTTGTGAGTCAATTAGATTCATCCACCAGAGGTCATTAGATGATCAAATGACACTTTCCTACTGTCTTTATAAGTAAAGATATCAGCATTCTGTGCTATAAAAAATGCATTCTCATTAATAATAAAAACCTTAAAGGAGAAATAGAAGTGTTATGAAGTAAAATATCATACAGGGAAGTTCATGATTTTAAATAGCTTTGATAAGAAAACAAAAATAGGTTCTGGATAATATTACAAAGAGAAATTAGAATTCTCATGAATTCTTATTCCAAAATGATGGGCGCTACTTAGAAGGTAAGTTTGACTCTCCATTATTCAAATGACATATTTCTAATTGTCTGGTCTGAACGGCATAAACTCTGCCAAGAATGGCCCATGACTATATAAAATATGAGGTAATATGAGAGAGGTGCCTAATTGTGCTTGTAACGAGGTGGAATGAATCTCCCAGCTTTCATTGCATACCTTTACACCAATGGAAAACAGAAGTCCTTCTGCCAAATAAAATAAAGTGGATTTAGAAACAAAGAAAAGCTTTCTGTTTTTTCCCTGTCTAGTTTCTCCCTATCCTCACTTGGACTTTTTCCTTCCCTTAGCTTCTCTAACGGGAGAACCTTTCCCTTTCTTCTCAAATACCCTCTTATTTCATTTCAGATATTACCTAAATGTAATATCCTTCTGTTCTGGCTTAAGTTCTTCAACTCCTCCATTTCTCATTTCATCTTTACAATTTCATTAATTTGGGGCCTGTTCTTTCAGTCACTGCTGAAAGAAATGAGCTTCATGCAGGATTATTAACATATCTGAGGATTTCAGGTCTTCTGGGATCACTTGGGATTGCTTGTCAGTTACAGTTGTCCTCTTCAGTGTATTAAAATTGGTAGAAGATAATAGGAGATATTTGTGATGGAGAAATTCTTAATCTATCAAATACCTTTTATCCAAGTTTTCCCCGACATATCACCCTTCCCTTCCCTTCCCTTCCCTTCCCTTCCCTTCCCTTCCCTTCCCTTCCCTTCCCTTCCCTTCCCTTCCCTTCCCTTCCCTTCCCTTCCCTTCCCTTCCCTTCCCTTCCCTTCCCTTCCCTTCCCTTCCCTTCCCTTCCCTTCCCTTCCCTTCCCTTCCCTTCCCTTCCCTTCCCTTCCCTTCCCTTCCCACTAAGTACCAGGTACATTGTTCACAAGCGAAGAAACATTTTAATATTTTTTAATATTTTAATCAAAGGGTGAAGTCAAAGCTGCTCAGAGGGCTCTGGCAACTTGATTTGGGTTTGTAGCCATATCTCAGGCAGTGGGACAAGCAAAGAAGGCACAATGAAAATGAGCTGAGTCTTTCCTCTGTCCCAGAAAGATAAATTATTTTGGTTCTTGGGTCTGAGATCTCCATCTTGCCTAGGAGACCATGGTTCTTCTGAGTCATTTGGGAGTTTAGCTGGAAATGTCAAGTTTTAGCCTGAATAATTTTTCACTTTTAATTTCCATGTGTCATCTAATCTGCCACAAGGATTGAAACTGGGTAGAGGTTCCCATCTGTTGCTGAACAAAGAAGTGACTGATTTTGCAGAGCAGAGAACAGAAATCCCAGGAAGGTGTGGGAGGCCAGGGCATGCTGAAGCTTGCTACCCAAGAATGATCCTATGATGTCAAAGGGTTATGGGCAGAAGAGTTCTAGGATTGAATTTTTAGCACCTTCTGCCATGATCCTGGAATTTCTATGGTGGACTTGCAGTCCTTGCACAGTGAAAGCAGACCTACTAGAAGGAAGTGAAATCCTCTGATTTATCTTCACAGTTCTTCCACAAGGAGTCCTTGATTCCCAAAGGTGCAGGACACCACCAATAGAAGAGATGCAAGTCCACCTATAATATCACATTTAAATTAAAGAGCAATGGGAAAAAAATAAAATGTGGGGGGGAAAGGAAGATTGAAGTCTGCAGGTGAGGGGAAAGCCACTCTGGATTCTGTAATTTAAACTTCTATTTGTTTAAAAGTATAAAAGAGTGGGGAGGGAAATAGATACTCCTTACTGGTTAGCCATGCCTGAGGCTGCTGGTAAGAAGTTTAGGATCATGAAGAATCCCATTAGCTGCAGGAAAATGATTCAATCTAGCATCATCTATGCCTGGTAACAGTGAGTTGAGCTGAGCTTGATTTGAGAAATAAAACAACAAATAATTGAGAAATAAAATAAATATTACATGTATGTATACATATGTATGGTGGTTTAAGTTAGGCAGAAGCTTTTGAATATTTAGAATCATAGAATTTTTAAGGTTGGAAAAGGTCTGTAAAATTATCAAATTCAACCACTCACCCAGCACTGCCGAAGTGACCTCTAACCCATGTCCCCAAATGTCCCATTTTTGAACACTTTCAGAGATGGTGACTCTACCCTGAGCAGCCTGTTACAATGACTGAATTTTTCATAGCCCACTCAAAGTATTAATGAACATTTTTACTTTCCCAGTCACAGAGTCACTGCTCTTTCCCTTTGAATTTGGCTGCAAACTGACAAATTCAGGAATGATCAATTCAGATTTTGTCCCCTATAACCTCTTAGCAGTGAGTGCCTGCAGCAATGAGCCTCAGTGCATGTCCAGGCAGTCTGGATTGCTTTCTCTATTTTTGAGAATTCCTTAATCTGTGTGCCTTTATCTTGTTACTAGCTGTACAAAGGAGTGCTGAGATCTGCTCTCTATAGTTTTTATCAGTGTCTAGGAAAAAAAAAATAAAGTTAATAAAATATGATCATCTCTAAACTCCAAACTAAATTCAGTCAGCTCTTACAGTAAAGGCTCATTTCTACCTCTGGCCAGTACTAAAACCACTCAGTGAATACAATAAAACCTTTCTATTTTTCCTTCCAAGGGTGCAATTATAGTAGAACTTCACTAATGGCAGCGTCCCCAGTCTGCACCATTTCTGGTGGAGTCATGAACTCCCTCCACTTAATCTTCTACCCCCATGGCAACACCATCTCTCCCCACTTCTCTGTGGATTCTCAAAGATCACCTGTCCAAATACTTTGCTAGAGACACTTTAGGAATAGTAAATACTCAGAGTCTGATAATCTGGCTTGTCCCACTTGAAGTTTAACACGTAGTTCAGGCTATGAACACATAGAGGTTTTCAGATCTGGATCTTACAGAAATAGGGAATACAGAAGTAAAACCCTAATCTCAGCTAGAAACTCACACAGCATCACCTTCTTCAGTGACCAAATTCTAACTGGAGTCAGTGTAAGATGTTCCAGAAGGAGATTGCAAAGTGGATGATTTTAAGATGAATCTCCTACAACAGGTATGGGATGTTAGTTTATCTCTGTGTTTCTGAATTGTTGGTTGCATGCTATTTTTTGGTTGGTTTCTACACTGAAAAAAAAAGAGGGTTAAACCAAAATCTCACCTCACTCTAATGAGCTCTCTTGGGATCTCCAGCAATGTGTGTTGTGTCATTTTAATGGGGCACAGCAATTTGCTGTATCAGAATAATGAAACATAGACTCCTAAGGCTGGAAGAGACCTCAAGTGGTCACCTCTTCCATGGCCCAGCCCCAGGGCAGGATCAGCTCTACCTGTGTTGTTTCTCAGAGCTCATCCTCTAACCTGTTTGTAAAGGCCTTTAATGAAGGAGATGCCACAGAAGGTCTGGTTTGAACACCATCACACAGCATTATTTCATCCTGAACAACACATAAGTGACATTTTTTAAATAAAACATGCAAGCTGAAGCCAAAGAAGATGTGTGCAATTTTAATACTTTTGGGTACATGGGGAAAAAATAAAAGAAAAAAAAAAGAGACAAAAAAGAATTATGAAATCCAGGAAAATAGTAAGAAATCATGAAAATAATCTAATGACTGGTGAATGAAACTGATTATGAACTGTTGGAATTGCTTCAAGTGCAGTTTGACATAAGCGGTGTTTATGGGAGTGAAGTTTATAATTGAAACACAGAATGACAGAATGAGCTGGGTTGGAAGGGACCTTGAAGCTCATCTCATTCCATGGGCAGGGACACCTTTCACTAGACCAGGTTGCTCCAAGCCCCATCCAGCCTGGTCTTGGATACTTCCAGGGATGGGTCATCCATAAATTAGCCCTACATATGCAGAGCTATTTTGCTACAGTAATGGAAAATGATACCAAATGCCATGGATTAATTACATGTGAAATGCCTTCTTTTGTTAATTAAACAGTTTTACCTTAAAAATCCATTAGAAAGTCTCATTTCAACTCTTTCTTCAAAAATAAAATACAAATATATGTGTCTGATGTACCTCCCTTATTTATATACCAGTTCTTATCCTTTTATTATTTTAATAGTATTTGTTAGCTCTGTTTCCATCCTTTCAATTCTCCTCTATTATCCCTGAGACAAGGATCAAAACTGAAATTTAGCTAAGAATGAAGAAATGGTGGGGACTCTTGAGGTCATGTCAGATATGTGGGGTTATGCTCCCTTCTTACCTCTATGTAAGTAGCGGTCACATTTTACCAATTTTTCATTAACAGAAAATTGATTTTGTTATTCATTTTGCCCTTGAAAAGCTTAAATAATCATGATTGCCCTTAGTCCCATTGGTGGTGTGTTGATACAGGCTATTTCCCATCTGCTTGTTCCCCGTCCCTGCAAACAGTTTTCTCATTTACTCTACCTCGTGTCCAGTCTTTAAATATTAAAGATACTCCCCCCCTCGCCTGTAAACCCTCATTTACTATTTTCACCTGAACAAGCTTTATTTTGTGGCTTTGAGGATGCTTAATTCCATGGCCTGTATAATAAACAACATCCAGAGATGCCAGAAGATCCATCCTTTTCTGGGAGAGGTTACATTTGTCTCTCCCACGCAGTTTTTTTATCCTGGTTAGATTCAGCTTAGGGAAATCAGTCTTCCTCCAGGCAGGCAGGGTCTGGGCGAGGAGCGAGAAGCACGTCCTGCCTGCAAATCACAAGCAGAATTAGGTCAGGAGGCCACGTGCACTGCACCCAGGCAAGCAGCAGTCTGAGCTCTGAGATCAATTCAGCATCATCCACCCGCACTGGGCTTGTCACAGCTGCGTGGCAGTGATGAAGGCTGGGAATTTCAAACTGAAATTTGAAATTCAGGGAAGGGTGAACAGTTCCCTGGGATGGCCAGAGCAAGAGCGAGAAGCAATGTGACTCATGGGTTTATCACATGAGGTGGGTGTGGGCTCCTGCCCCTGTTCAAAGGATCCTTTATTTTGCATTAAATGGTTATTTCATGTAACAGAGAAACAATGCTGGGAGCAAGGGCTGGAGCAAAGGCCTCTGTGCTGAAAATGTCATCCCCAGTGTCAAAACTTTTCTTCCCTCTGCACTTCTGAGTTAGCAGGGTAGAAAGAAGAACAGAGCTTTTCTGTGATGTTTGAAGGAGGAAACTCTTTAGCATATCTTTATAAAAACCCAGCTGAGATATTGGCTGAAGATTTAATTGGAAACTTGTTTGTTAGCAGTGAACTTCTCTTGGGAGTATGAGGTGGGAACGTCCGGTATCAAGGACTTTCTTGATGCAGGTCACTGTGGGATTGAAAGGGCCAGGGGCTTTATAGGCAAGATGTGGGGTCTTTTGAGGAAGAGGAGTGAAGTAGAGTGAGGGGGAAGCAGTAAAAGCAGTTTATAGGAGGACATCAAAGGTAAAATGAGATCCTTGCTTACCTACAAGCACAGACACAGCCCTGATGGATCTCTCTTCAGAAGTATTCCTGCCCATGGCAGGGGGCTGGAGCTAGATGATCTTCAGGGTCCCTTCCAACCCAAACCATTCTTTGATTCTATGATTAACATTCCTGTGCAAAAATATGAGGATAATGTATTTAATTTAACCTCTTATTCCACTAAGTTTAGGGGTAATTACATTTCACAGGGACGTGTAGTGACTTTACCTCTCTCATACTTTGAACACAATTTCTCTTAAACATCTTCAATTTGGGACTGGAGATTCCAGGGTCATCCCCAAACTGAACAGGGAATGGTCACAGCCTCAAGGCTGCCAGAACTCCAGGAGTATTTGCACAACTCCTTGAACCACACAGTATTGTTGGGGTTGTCCTGCGCAGGCCCAGGAGTGGAACTCAATCATCCTTGTGGGTCCCATCCAGTTCAGGACTTTCTATGATTCTGTAAAGGGGCAAAGCCTGAACAAATTGTGTTAAAGAAAACACTTTATTTTTTTTTTCTTTCAGGCTTTTCAAAACCGTCAAATTGCAAAGTCAAGACATGATGTAGTCAGTCTCGTTGCTGCTTCTTCATTTTCAAGGCACTCTTGTTTCAGAAAGCCTGTTCTTCTGATAATAATATTAATAATAATAATAATAATAATAATAATAATAACCACAATACTTCTTATTATTTAAAAATAATTTGAAGAAGCAATGAAATTTGCTTGATGCAGGGCTGCACTTGTCTTTAGGCAGACAAGAAAGCAGATTCCTAATGCTGACACCACAACCATCTCTCTTCCCTGCTAAATCAGAAGCCTGGAGCTGCTGAAGGATATTTACACCCATTTGAACAGAAGCAATATCTTATCACCATAAGATGATAGACAGTAAATAATAGTAGCCACATGTGACAAGGTTGTCTTCCAATACGTGTATATATGTCTATATATCTCTGTATACCTATAGGGTAGATACATACCTGTGTAATTCCCAATATCTTACATGTAGTACCTATGTAGTAATTCAAATCTTATACACAATTCTGGGAATTTCTGTGTCTTTGTATGCATATTATATATCTATATCTATATCTATACCTATCTATCTCTCTATATATATGCAGATCCATATATTTCTATTTACCTGCAACTATCTAGCTATAAATGTATACACTCAGTGGCAGGCACTCGTATGCAATTTACATATTAACAATGGATTCTATTCTGTGAAACATCTGTGTAAACACTGAGTTACTTACTGACCTCATTGGAAAGGCAGAGAACAAACTCTGGCCAAATATATTCAACAGACACGAAAAGAACCTGGAATGACAGGTCTAAATTCAGCACCATTAAAATACAAAAACCAGGGGGGTTAAAAGAAGTCAGATGGTCGGCACCAGAGCTGGGTTATGTATTATGCATATGCTCCATACAGTTCTGTGTGTCGGTGGATTGGTATCCAAAGAAATAAGTTAAAGTTGTGACCTGTCTGCTTTTGATTTACTGAGGTCAAAGAGAGCGGATACCTCTTCTTCACGGAGAGTTATGTATGTAAATCACTGCCCAGATAAGCCAAGTGTGGGCAGTACCTCCTTGTTACTTGGGAAAAAAATTCCTGCTTGGCTCCCAATTGCTGCTGCTCTGATACAATGATGGATTTGCTGGACTTTTCCCTTTTTTTTTTTTTTCTTTTTTTCCTGGTGGAGTTTTGCTAAAGGTTTATTCACTGAAAGCCTGGATGTGAGTGTTTCCCCCTCCTGAGCAGTGGCATTGCTGAAAGGAACAGAAAATGAGCTCCATGTGAGTGTCAGCCGAATTCTTGGAACGGCTCTGCCACGGTGAATGAGAGTCCTGGGAAGTGTTTGTAGCCTAACACACACACACACACAAAAAAAAAAAAAAAAGGGGGTTGGTATCTGGGCCAGAGGGTGAGAGCTGTTACATGTGTCCCTGTCTCCTGCTGCTTGGGGCCACCAGAGTTCAGGGAATAACAATAAAGAATTAGAGAGCAAGAGGCACGTGTGCTGCAGCTGATTCCGCCTGCTCCGAGCCCAGCCATTCGTCGTGCCCCCTGCAAATGAGTTATCGGGACCCGGCAGATGGGACTCCGGGTGTGCATGTGCCTGCCAGACAAGGGGACTTTGGTGTCACTTAACTTCTGCTTTATTGTGGCAGCAGCTCTTTCTGTGGGATCGTCTCACTCATGGCTTTTTAAATACGTCAGGCTTTCTCTGGAGAAGTAAATGTGAGCGCTGAAAGAGGAAAACAAACAAACAAAAGGGCTCGAGCCCCAAACATTAAGCAGACGCTGGTAATTGCATTTACTGTGACACTTTTGGCATTTCCTCTTCTTACAAGGGGAAAGCTGCATCTGAAGTGACAGTGGGAAATAAAGAAAGGGTTTAAGTGTTGATCTTTTGTTTTAATGGTGGCTGTGGTGGATAGATGCAAGGCAAAGCCTGTGGGTGTCACTGGAAGAACTCCAAGCTTGAGTTCAGATTCAAACCAGAATAAAAAAATAATGTGGTATTAATCCTTCCAGCATTAGCTAGACAGAAGTTAAATATATCAAATATTCCTAGATGTTAAGAAGAATTTTTTCCCTGTGAGGGTGGGGAGGCCTTGGCACAGGTTGCACAGAGAAACTGTGGCTGCCCCATCCCTGGAAGTGTCCAGGGCCAGGCTGAATGGGAACAACCCGGGAGAGTGGAAGGTGTCCCAAACTATGGCAGGGGTTGGAACTGGGTGATCTTCAGGGTCCCTTCAAACCCAAACCATTCCACGATTCCATGGTCCAAGTCGTTCTCTACAGCCATGGAGGACACAGGGACAGAAGGGAGCAGGTTCAGTTCAGGAGGCAGCTCTCCCTCTCGCAGCTCAGGCCCCTCACCTGACATGTACATCCCAAACTTGAGGGAGAAAGGGCTCACATTTGATGCTGGCTCCCATTTTAGTCAGGTTATTAGCCAAGTTTTCCTTTTCTGTTTGCAGGATGAGCACTGGAAACAAAGGGCAGGAGCAGTGGGCACTGTGGCACATGCCTGTGAACGCTTTTATTGGGGTTAATGGTGCCACTTGCAGATTAAAAGGCTGCAGGAGCTCAAATATGTGCAGATTCCCATGGGCTTTGTGTCTATCCTGGGAAAAACTGCCCCTGTGTCAGCATCACAGGGCAGCAAGCCATTAGTGTAGCAGGGCAGTGAATAAACAGAAAGGGGTTGACAATTTTCAACAAAATCTTTGGAAGGGGTTGGCTGTTTGTTGAATCCACAGGTTTTCTCAAGAAAAAAAAACATTCGCTAGTTTAACATTAAAAAAATGAGAGGACAGTAGGAATGTCAAGAAGTACAAAAACAGTGCACTTGGACATTAATAAATTTTTTAAAAGAGTTTTTTGGTCAACAGATAGTTTCAGTTTTGACTTTTAAAGCAATTTATATTAAAAGGAAAGACCAAAAAGAATAAATAAATTTTGATCTGTTAAAATTAAATAGTTCAGCACACTAATCCATAGTTATTCCTGGAACCTTTAGAATTTCTGGTTTTTCCCAGTAAGTTTCAGAAGGATGAAATACTTATGTATTTATTTAGCTTTCTGAAGATTTGGCCTGCATCTTGGTTAATTACCAGACAGATCAGGAACTTCACCATATCCTTGGATTAAAGCAATTGAGCAGACTGAATTATTACTGGTTTTCAGTTTGATAGATGCATGAACATACTCATATATGTATGTAGTGCCCTGTTGGGCAAAAAGGAAAAAAATCTATTACAAAATATAATAAAATAAAAAAAATAAAATAAAATAAAAATGCTTTGCATCATTCAAGCCCCTTCCCTGAACACTTACTGTGAAAATGTCCATCTACTCAAAAAAGCTAATCTTCACTCTGAAGCAGTTTCAAAACATATTCTTCAAGCCATCATAATTATTCATGCTATCTACCCTCTTTTCATATCAACTTCTGCAGGAAAAGGAAATGGCTATTTCTTTGTGGTTAAACCTGCAAACTCATCCTATTATAAAATTACTGGTTCTACCCTGACTGCTTTGGAAAATTAGTTTGGTTGGCAAATTGTTGCATTTATTCTCAGGATCAGGAGAATCATCTAAATTTGAAGAAAGCACAGACTTTTTCCTTTTTCAGTTTTATTAAAAATTACCTTGAATATTGTATTTACTTCTCTTATCTCCATTTCTTTAGCCCTAAGGAGGAATATCATCAGTTTGATTCTAATAATGCCTAGTGGGTCTGCTGTAAAAACTCTTTGTAAAAATGATCTCTCTACCCAAAAGACAGCAGCTTAAAAAGGAGAAGCAGATAAAGTATGATTAGAGCTGGTTCTCTTTTTCCTGAAATATAAACAAACCTTGATATCAAAAGCCACCTTCTCCTTAAAATGCTGACTTGTCAGAGCAATCTTATTTAAATCCTCGTGGAAGGTATTATCAGAATATTTTATAAAATTTTATTGCATATTGAAAAACAACTTTCAGAGGTGCTTTTTTTTTAATGTACCTTTTCTTTTTGAAAAGAAAAAATTCCAATGGACAATTAAAAGCTTGTTTTCTGGTTGCCCCATCCCTGGAAGTTTCCATGGCCAATTTGGACAGGGCTTGGAGCAACCTGGGATTGTGGAAGGTGTCCCTGCCCATAGCAGGGGGTTGGAACTGGATGAGCTTTAAGGTCCCTTCCAACCCAAACCATTCTGTGATTCTGTGATGATGCTATGAAAATTGTGTCTCACCCTCGGTGAGACAACAAAAATAACAATAGAGAATAAAAGAAAAATTCTCTTTTACCCCCATCCTGGGACAAGGATGAAAGAAACATTGACTTAAATTGGGAACTCAACATGTGGGACACCTTTTTATTTTTCCTTTCATTTTACCTAAAAATCAGGAACTGAATGTTGCCAGAGGTGCTTGAGGGGTCATCAGTTCAGCCTGGTGTGACAAATCCTCACTTTTCTGTGGAGGATTTTTTTTTAAATGGCCACATTCAGGATGACCTGATGGCTCTGACACTCCCAGCTCCCCATGCACCTCACCTGCCACTGACTCCCAGCTTGCAGCTGGGGACAGTGCTGTGCTCCCTAATTATGAGCATGAATAAACCCAGGGGAAGCTTGGTGCCATTTAACTGCAGAGAAATGCTCAGCTCTGACAGCTCATTAAAGAAAGCACCATCTTTAAAGGAACTGATGCAAAAGAGAACATATGAAGCTTAACCCTGAGGTGGATTTGGCAAGGCAGAGCAATGCCAAATGTCCTTTATGGATTGCACTAAGGATCTGTGGGCTGCAGTAAATGCCAGGTCAGGTGTATGGAGTCTGTGGCCTGTGATGTGTTTGCAGTGGATGGCAACTGGGTTATGCAGAAACATTAAATAAACAGGAATTTCCCTGAATAAGGACCAAGCTGGTGGAGAGGAACGTTAGGACACAGTAGGTCAGACAAATGATAAAGAAATTATGAAACTAAATATGCACTCATATCAAAGGTCCTCCTGATGTGTCACTGGTCTGTTGAATAACTTTGGGCAAGACACTTTGATAGATAAAACCACATGTCTTTACATGAGACTTCTACTCCCAAATCATGTAGGTGCTTCTGAAAATCCTACTTTTACATCTTTCTACTTGATTTCCCAATCACTTTAAGTAATATCTGGTTATTTGGTTTTCTAATGCAGTTCTGTTTTTTGGGTTTGGGTTTGTGAGTGTGTGATGGAGTTTTTGAATCCAAACTTTGCATTTTACATAAAATAAAGGTCACTTTAACATGAAAAATTGCATAGAACAGGTAAATAAATATTTCAATCCAATAATGTTAAAATAGTGTGTTTTGACACTTCAATTTCAACATTATTTTCTCTCTTTTTCTCTCTTTCTATTTATTTATTTCTTATTTATTAAAAAATGAGAATTTGTAATCATTATAATTCCATTTAGAAAATACATAATTAAAATTCATGTCAGCAATAAGATTGCTTTTCAACAACCAAGCAAGTATCTGAGCTGACCCAGAAGATACACAGGTGAATTTAACACTTCATAACATTGTCAGGCACTAGAACTCAGTTTTGTCTACAGTTCAGTCTTTAGGGTGTCTCTGGACATCTAGAACTGTCCCCCAAAATGCTTGGGCCTGGCTCAGGAGGTGGAACTGGTCATGGATCCTTCCTATGAGAATTCTTGTTATGGTCATCCATGGTTTCAGAGGTTCAGAAGATTAAAGAGTTTGGTGCAGGATTTCCCATGACAGCTGATCTCAGCACTGGGCAACTGCCTGGAGTGTGCCAAAATACAGGCAGCACCAGAATTATTTTGGAAGCTTTATTTGCATTCATAAATGTATTGGAGTGTTGGACTGCTTTTCCTCCTGCAATACTCTCAACTCTCAGCTTAAGTTCATTAAAACAGAAAAATGCAGCCCTGGCAAATAGTCCTTGGCAGTGATCTGTACTTAAAAGTATCAAGGGTTAAAGTTTGATTTCAGCTTAATTTTACTGCTTTGTACTGCTTTGTAATAATTTGGGTTTTTTTGTTTTTGTTTTTGTTTTTGTTTTTGTTTTCCTCTAACTTAATTTCTCTGTGTCCACACAGGGGGAGAAAATCAGTTTTGACCTGCAAGCTGTTCCAAGCTCTAGCACAGGCTTCCTTCCTGATTTTGGATGAATTGACTAATACTGTGCAACAGCTCCTCCATATCACCAAAAAACAAGCAGTGAGCAGCCACTGTCAGAATGGATTTTATAGATTTCCTTACAGGTGTAGTTAGGAAATGCACAGACTGACAGGTAGGCACCCACATAAAGTTTGAATTATAGTATACATTGGTAGAGGAGTTTTGTTTCCTAAGGAAATTTGTCTAATGAAACTAATTTAAAGGAAGAGAGGGGGGATATCTTAGAATCAGAGAGTCACAGAAGGACTTGGGTTGGAAGGGACTCTAAAGGTGATCTCATTCCAAACCCCTGCCATGGACAGGGACTCTTCTACTATCCCAGCTTGCTCCAAACTCTGTCCAACCTGGCCTTGAACACTTCCAGGGCAGCCACAGCTTCCCTGAGCAGCCATGTGGGGGCATCCAGTGCCATCTCCCCTTGGGATGGTGCAGAAACTGAGGTTACATCTGGGTGAATATTCTTGTACATCAAATATCATCTTGCAGTTGCAGGGCTGTGCCCCTCTGAAGAATCATAAGGTTTGTATTGATCTTGTATCTATCTGTCAGTCCCATAAGAATGCCTTGGGTGCTCCAGGGAATTGAGGATGACAGTGTCTATGCACTCTCAGGCAGTTAAATGGGATCCTCCATGATGAGATGGCCATGGCAATCACATGTCCCTCCTGTATCCTCATTTTTACACAAATAGTATTTAAGCCCCAACTGATGGAATTTTCTACTCTATTCACAATCAATACTTTACATTTTAATACTCAGCATCTTATTCAGTAACTACCTGCACTTTTCTAAATTAGTTGAGGTTTTATTTTGAAAAGTTCTCTTGGAGGTAAACTCGAGATCTAATCAAGCATCTTCTCACTGGTTTTGATTCTGCCATTTGAATTTTACTCTTCTTTTCACATTGAGTGACTAAACTGAAGTTTTTCAGACACTTTCTCTTGTCTACTGAGAGTTTTACAGGCATGCTTAGTGTCTTACTAAGGTATGTATGTACCAAAACACATTACACACACATATATTTATATTTCTGAAGATGTAAATAATATATTTGATTTGAACATATTAAAAGATATATAATATATTAGTGTATATACTATGAATGGATAGTAAGGTACAGACAGATACTGATATCACCCTAACAATATTTTATGTATTACTGTAGAATAGGTAATTGCCAAGTATTAGACTCAAAATCTAATTCAGCACATTAATTTGCACTGGCTTGACTAATAAGTCTATTGTATGGGCTGAAAATGTAATGAAAATCCTCAGCAAGAAGTTAATGAAAACTAGAATTCCTTTGAATAATGTGGAGAATGGTACAGCTGTCCTAGTGAGATCCTCTTTGCTTATACCACACAGCAAAATAAAAGTTGGAAGTTCTCATTATTGCTTTGAAGGAAAGTTATTGTAAATAGCTGGTTATAATTGCATTTGCAGAATATAATCAGTTGATACCTCTTTGAAATGAGGACACTCAGTTAGAAACTGAGGGCCACAATAAAACCTCATCTTAGTGAGAACATACCAGGGATGGAGAGGTCACCTTAAGGGAAAGAGGATAATACAGAGGGACACACAGGGAATACACTGGCAAGAGATGTGAAATAAAATTCAACTTGAAAAACTCAAAGTAAAGGACCCTGAATTAAAAAAAAATCAATTAATGCAAAAGATTGTGTGGCAAGTGAGACTCAAGCAAAAAATAAAAGGCAAAATTACTTGAAATGAAAGTGATCCGAAAAATAGCCATGAGGTTGTGTCAGGACATAGAAAAGAAAATGTTTTCAGAGATAACATTACAAAGCTTCTAACTCATTTCCTTGTATCATTCACCAAAAGGAAACACACAATTTTTAAGTCCTGCTCCAACACTGAGTGAAGTCAGTGGCAGTTTTGATGGACTTGTCAAGTTGGGAATTTGGCCCACGCCTTGTTTGGGCTGGATGGGTTAACTCAGGAAGAGAACTCAGAGCTCTGCCTGTGTGGCAGTGAAGAACAAGGCTGAGACATCACTGGAGAGGCTGGGGAGGGCTGTCTTATGAGGACAGATCTGAAAAACTAATATCCATGTAGCTTGGCTAGGAAATGACTAAGAAGATATAGAAAAATTGCCTACAGTCATTTGAAAGGTTTAAATGCCAAAGAAGGTGAAGAATTATTTAGGGTGTGGACATTGCCATGAGCAATGGAATTAAATTAATTAAAGGAACGTAGAAGCTGACTACCAGAAGGAGAAAAAATAGTCCTAAAATGACTTTTAAACAACCTGTCACTGGTAGAAGCTCCATTAATAGGGTCATTTAAAATTAAAAGGGGGAAAAAAAGGAAAAAATCCTCATAGGGATAATTCTTCAAAAGCCAAGGTATGTGACAATGTGATCTAAAGACTTTAAGGACAGAGGAGATCATAATAAGCCACTTATTGCACAGGAGATCAGGCAAGAGAATTCTAATGGCCCCCTCTGGCCTCATGGTCTCTAAATCTACAGAAGGAGAGGTGGACAACAACTTCAGGCCAGCTCTCAAAATTGTTACTGAAATGAAACTCCCAGTGAGCCTGAGACTGACAGCTGGTTTTGTGTGGAATGGGAAGGGAGCATCTCAGAAACATTCATCCCTGCACACATGGCCATATTTTGCTCTTTCAACCAAAAGCCTGTGTTCTGCCACTGAATGGGTTATCATTGGCAGAGTATTTGTGTATTAGGACCAGTGAGGGAATCCAGTGGGTTCCAGCCTGGCTGCGTTAGTGCAAACTGAAGTTTATGTTCTTTATTTTCCTAGGTTCATGACTGCATTGACTTAACTTTTCATCCTCCAGAACTGCCCTCCCACCCTACACAGTCAATCACTCCAAACAGAACAGGAGCACTGAAGCTGGGAATATTGGACGCAGGCAAGAAAATACTATAAACTGTAAATCAAAGATGATGTCTAGTTTATGAGAATTTTGCCTGAAGATATATTTTTTATTCCCAAAAGCCTCTTTGCTAAAGCATTTATTACTGATCCTAATTCCTCTTGCAAATTTAGTTAATACTCATAGATATCTTTTGCATACAGAGTAGCACACATGCAGCTACACTAATGTCTCTCAGCTGCTGATGGAGGCCTGAACAGAGCAGACTAGAAAGTGCTTGGGCAGACAGCTGAGAGAAATATGCATCAAAAAAATAAAAATGTTGTTACTTGATGAAATAATTTGCTTTTAGTTCAATTTCTATTGTTCTTATTAGACGTGCCATGAATGTACTGTAGCCATATGGGTTTCCTCAGTTATCCAGACCTGACTGTAAAGTGAAAAGGTGACCAATATTGTGGAGTAGAAGCATAAGGCATTGACATGACTTTCATATCTTAATTTTTAGTTAAAATCTTAACACAAAGGGCATTTCCAGACACCACCAGCATAAATTAATTGTTTCCTCCCTAAGCAGCCTTGCTCTTCTTTTTCTTTGCATTCCTTTTTGCGTAATCATTGAATCATGGACCTGTTTGGGTTGGAAGGGACTTGAAAGCCCATCCAGCTCCAACCTCCTGCCATTGGCAGGGACACCTTCCATGATCCCAGGTTGCTCCAAACTCCATTCAACCTGCCCTTGGACACTTCCAGGGATAAGGAAGCCACAGCTTCTCTAGGCACCCTGTGCCAGGACCTAACCACACTCCCAAGGAAAAGAAAATATTCCTAATACCTCATATAAATCTCCCTTTTTTTTTTTGGCTCTTGTCAGAAGTTCCTCTTCATATTTTTGTGAGCTGCCTCTAAGTATTGACAGGAAAAAAACTTCACTTTTTCAGCAGTCACGGAGCCTCTATCTACACAGGTAGGAAAACCAGCTGGGTGATGAGGGGCTCAGGAGTCAAGGATTTAGTCCTAGCTCTGAGCAACCTCATCTCACTTAAATTGCCCAGTGCAGATGATGTCTGTTAGGCAATCCTGAGAGGTACTGGGTTGGAAACCTGAGTATGATAAGAGTCTTTGCTACAACCCTAAACTTTGCATAGAGAAGCATGTTATATCCCAGTTCAGGAAGGGAAGACCTCTAGCAAATTCACCTAGAAAAATATTTTATTGTCAACATCATCAAAATAAAAAGGTGCTGACAACATGCAAGAATTATTCCAAGAACAAGGAGATCAAAGCTGGGAATTGTGGTACTATTAGGAACAAGTACAAGGGTAGAACAAATAAAGCTTTGCTCATAGATGGTTAACAGAAGCATAATAACAGTATGCAAATATTCTGAGTGTAATTGTCAAGGCTTGAACAGTGAGTATTTAGGAACTGAAGGAAACTTTCTTGGGATGTACTGGGATAGCAAGCGAAGCTGAAGGGGTGAAATAGCATTTAAATGGGGAACTATAATAGGCAATAGTTCCAAGTTCAAGGGAATTTTAAACTTCCAGAATTTAAAAGTTCCGGTTAATCAAGTTATCCATGTTGTCAGTAAATGGGAATAGCAGCTCATTTGGAGAAAATAAAGCTGATTATCTTAAAAATAATTGAGAACCACTTCCCTGAAAGAAAAACCTGCCTGTAGTCTCTGCATTGTTGTGTAGATACTCAGAACAGTACAATTCCAGTTGTATTCATTGGATTGGCACAGGAAAATTTC
This sequence comes from Camarhynchus parvulus, assembly GCF_901933205.1. NCBI lineage: Eukaryota > Metazoa > Chordata > Aves > Passeriformes > Thraupidae > Camarhynchus > Camarhynchus parvulus. The sequence goes on along the minus strand of NC_044573.1, from coordinate 108,935,122 downwards.
AATGAATTGGTGTTTCTCTTGCTGCTATATGAGATTTCCAGAATTTTGGCTCAGTTATGACACTATTATCTCAGTTTGATTAACCCATGTGAAGTGTGTTATTGTTAGGACTCTGTGGGCTGAGAGAGAACGGAAATATTACCACCCAGACATCTTGTTTGAACAAGGATAAAGATAAAAGAAATCTTTTTGAGATGCTATCTGATGCTGGAAAAGTATCAAATCTGTGTGCACAAACTGAAAGTGGCTTATTTAGCCAGTGGGTAACATTGTAAGAGTCCCCACCCTACTGATTAAATCCCCAAGTTTGGAGTCCTCCAGAAGAAGGAGTTGATGTGCACTTGGAAAAAGAAAAGAAAAGAAAAGAAAAGAAAAGAAAAGAAAAGAAAAGAAAAGAAAAGAAAAGAAAAGAAAAGAAAAGAAAAGAAAAGAAAAGAAAAGAGAAAAGAAAAGATATTGTTAGTTTTCAAACATTAACTAGCAGGAAGAAATTATTAGAATGAAATGTTCCTGTCAGGGACAAGATTAGTTTCTTCTTTAAAAAATGAAAGAATTTATCTGGGGGATAATACCCAGTCTTGAGAAAAGTTACCCAAAGAGCAGCCAGGCTGGAGTCTATTCTGGTCCTTTTTTTGTGGTTATTTTCAGGATCACAGAATTGTGGCAGCTGGAAAAGGCCTCTAAGATCTTTGTGTCCAACCATCACCACAGCACTGCCTGGTCCACCAGTAACCCATGTTCCTAAACACATCAACATTTTTGAACACTTCCACAGATGGTGACTCCACCACTCTCCTGGGCAGCCTGTTGCCATGTCTGACCACCCTTCTAGGGAAGAAAATTTTCCTAATATTCAATGTAGAACTCAATTAAGTTCATGTGCAGTGGATGTTGATCAGAGAGAACAAGAGATGGAATAATGGATTTTATGAAATGTTGGTCAGACAAGGCACATGGCAGGTCCTTCACCAGCCTGTCCTATCTAGAAGTTGGAGAATTCATTTCAGTGATTTCAGTGCATAAAGACCAAGGAACATCCCTTTTTCTGGGCTGTGCTGTCTGTAGCATCATGGGATGAAGATATTTTGTGAAAGAGTCAAGGGCTGCTCTAGGGCTGCCAAGGGCAGATGAACCCCACAGCTTGATACCTTCCCCTGACACTCAGGTCCCTTTTCTCCATTCCTTCTGCCACTTGTGCTTCCCCTCTGACGCATCAGAGAGAGAAATGAGCACCACCTTTTTTGGAGGAAACTATTTTGGAGAGGGGCTAACCAGGAATAAGCTGCTAAAGAAATGTAAAAGCATGAAACAAGCCAAAATTCAGCCCAGCAGGTGCTCCACCCATTGGCTTCATTTTGCTAAACCCTACCTTGTGCAGTCTTTATAGGTAAGAATCTCCACTGGTATAATTTTTATTTTGCTTTTCTTCCTTGTGCAGATGAAATGTGGCCCATTTCCCTGGGTATGATCTCACAGATCCTTATCAAATAATTTCTTTGTGATTAACAAAGACGATTACATTTCTCCATTTTATTTTGAGCCACAATTTCAAGACCTGATTATGGACACAGACCCGAGAAGAGTTTCCTGGCCCTCATGATCAGAGTACTGCAGTAGATACTAACCATGACAGGTGAGGCCTCCTAAAAACTCTTCACATCCCTTCTTAGAACTTGCATTTTATTTCTTTTCCATATTATCAGCGCTAATCTCTTCCGGTACCTAACGCTTTTCACGGGTACACACTCCTCCTTATTTCACTGTGCCCTCGGGCTCTAACAGCAACCAAGCAAATGCTTCACCTCAGGTTGTGTAGGTGAAGTCTCTCATTGCCAAAAAGGTTAATTTTAGCAGTACCTTCTGTGAGATGATCACTTCTAAGGCACCCACAGTCTGGGATAGGCTGGATACAGCTGTTACCCTCACCTGGAGTTCTGCCCACTCATTCTCATCCTCTGAATCTCACTTCTTTCAGAGAGGTAAAGTAAGGTTTTTTAATTCAACTTCTAACTGAAATAAGATATTTAGATGCATCCACACCTTTGTGCCAATGTGTTGCACCTGGTTTTTAGACTCAGGTCTCTTTCATCAAATCTTTTGTTCCTGTATGGATGTTGCAGATGCTCTACTGGACCACTACCAGAATTACTGGCCTGGATTTAGGCACCTGTGTTACCCTCCTAATATCAAATCACACAGCCCTAAATTCAAAGCAAACACAAGGTAAATCTAAATGACATTTAATTTCTTTCAGTAATTTGTTGTGGTTTATAAAATTTCTATCAAAGTAGTGTATGTCATACATTTTTCTCCATGCAATCTGCCATAAATCACACTGAAGATTAATTTTTATAATACAGATTTTTAAATTTCTTTTAGATGAAGTTCAATTAATTTCATTTCACTTTGAGGTGTGACATTTCATATAGCTGATCAAAGCTAATCCATTGGAAATCTTACTATATTTAATGGATAGGAACAGCCACTTTCAAAAGGTAATTTATCTTCAAATTTTAGATATGTACTTCAGGATGAGAAAATACACAATCCTGGAGTATTTTTTCCCAATTTTGACTGGGGAGAGGATTTTCTGTGACTGATCTTGGCACAGAAATTTAAATTGTAATGATCTACCTTCAGTCAAAAGAATCTCACTCCTAATGTTTTAAAAAATAAGGAAACCAGGATGAATGAAAGAATTGTGGGGAAAACTAAGATCTGAAGCACCATGCAGAGACATCTGAGCTAAATACCAACCTAAAATTGACTGGATCCTGGAAGCACAGAGGTGCTGGGATGACAGAGAAGCTCAGATCAATATAGTGAAGTCTCAGTGGAAACACTCTTCTCCATATGCTGGTAATGGACCAGCAGCTGATGATTTTTGAAGGCTGGTTTTGAGGCAGATGTTCACCTCTGTAACCTTTCAGTTTAGAAAATGTACAGTACCTCTTTTTATGATAGAAAAAAACCCACCCAATTTTAACTAATATGGAGAACTAGCTTTAAATTATCACTCTTATAGAATCACAGAATGATTTGTGTTGGGAAGGACCTTAAAAATCATCTCGTTCCAATCACAACTCCCTTCCACTATCCCAGGTTGCTCCAAGCCCTGCCCAGCCTGGCCCTGGACATTTCCAGGGATCCAGGAGCAGCCACAACTTCTCTGGGCAGCCTGTGCAGGCCCTCTCCACCCTCACAGGGAATATTTCCTTCCTATACCCTTTTTCCATAATTTCTTTTTTTCCCCTTAAACTCTGTGGCTTTGCCAGAGCCTTGTAGCAGGTGACTGATTTCTGCCACTAGAGGTGGTTGCACCTCACTGAAAACAGAAATAATTTGCTTGGATTGTGGTATCAAACCAAAATCAACTTGGCTGAATTTTCCTGGGAATGAACAGGATTTATGCTGATTTATTGCAGAGGAAAATTTTGTCCTCAGGTTAAATTCACATTCTAAATGACCTGAGACCAGGATGTTAAAGGAAACAAAATATGATAGAATATGATGATAAGTAGGTGTGTTTGAAGATTTTTGTGCTTAAAACAAGGATGAAAATTCTAAATTATAGATAATTTTCCAATATTTAGATTTTAAAAAAATAACAGAGAATCTATTTTACTTCACTGGAAGGTGTGAAGTGAAAATTGAAAATGAAAATTTTAATGTTGATGGGTTTTAAAATAGTGGATATTTTTTCGCTTAAAAATAAGTCAAACAGATTTCTTTCTATGAAACTTTCAGATTTCAGTAGATTTTTTTAATAAATAGTTTTTGAAATAGTCTCATGATTACAAATCTGTAAATTATGCAGATCCAAAAACATGGGATGTAGTCCAATTTGTGATTGTTTTATCTTAGGGGTGAGTTTATAGTGTGCATATTGTCCATAGTTCCTGAACAGCCAGTTCTGAGATGTTTCACTGAATGTTTCAACACCTAATATTAAAAATTAATTAAATTAATTATTAATATAATTGAGGGGAGGCACATTTTTGGCAGCCCCCACTCCATGCTCTTCTGTAAAATAACAGCATTGATCAAAGAACAAGAGTGACTCACCAACAAACACCAGCCCAGTTATGGGATCTTACAGCATGTATCTCTTAGAACAACTTCTAGGAAGGTCTAGTTGCGGAGTGAAATTTTTCCTGCTTGTTACACGTAGTTTAGGGCAGGAAAACTCCACTGCTGCAGCCTCAAAAAGAACTTTCCCATATTCATTAGGCAGCACAAGGGCCACGGGAGCAGGGAATGGCTGCGTTCCTCAGGAGGAAAGGCGGGATCTGACATCGCCTCCAGGAGACTTTTAATTCGGAGGCACAAACAGTTTGATGGCCATTAAACCTAACAGCTGGCAACGGGAGGAGCCAAGAGGGAGCACAGAGCCAAGGAGAGAGATTTCTGCTTTCCTGGGCTGAAGTGTGAGGGAGTTCACTGATACTCCACTCTGGATTTCCAATGGATGGTAACAGCAAGCGAGACGCTCTCACATGAGTCACCTTCTGTGTCTGCGGCGTAACAGTGATGGAAAGTGAACTTTTTGTGTTATGGGCTGGCAGAGGTTGTGCTAGCTGCAGAGCTTGGGTGCTGGAAGCAGCAACCAAGCTGGCAGATGAAGCAATGATTGGGTTTTACATCTTTAACCAGCTCCTGTTTAGGGGGAGGGAAAGGAGATCCTGCTCTATCTTGATGATTTGGCTGCTTTAAACAAAGCTGTGATTCTTGGGGATTAGGAGATTGTTCTGTCAGAGCTCCCTTTTCACTCCTGCATCTGCTTTTAGTGGCTGTCAATCACTGTTTAGACACTAAGTCTTGTATAATCCTTCAAACATTTTCCTTTGTCTTTAAACACAGTAAATGCCCCATCCCTGGAAGTGTTCAAGGCCAGGTTGGATGGGGCTTGGAACAACCTGGGATAGTGGGAGGTGTCCCTGGCCATGGCAGGGATGAGCTTTAAGGTCCCTTCCAACCCAAATCATTCTGTAATTCTGTGACATAATCTGGAGGTTATAAAATAGAAACTGGTGCTTTAGAAATGGGCCATGTTGGTGTCCAAGCATGGTCTTAAGGGTTGTAAATCAGTATCTGACTTGACAGGCTTTCCAGTTTTAGTGCTGGAGTTAAGAAAAACAGTGCAGGATTTCTGTTATTTGTAGTGTCACCCTTAACTTTGTGAGATTCATTCTGGAGAACAAAGATTTGGACACAGAAGTTTAAAGTCCCAAGCATGAGTCTGCTCTACACCACTCTGGCAATATAAAAAGGAGCAAAAAATTGCATTAAATATCCATTTGCTCACTCTTATTGGCCTTTTGCACTACTAGAGAGGCATTAGGAGACCTTAGCAAATATGACAACCAGTTTTAGCTGCTTTTTAAACTCCCTGTTCTGCATACTTAAAATGATGAGCACTGGGAAGTGAAATCTGAAGAGAAACAGACACCTGCAACAAAAGGACACACATTTTATATTTGATTTTTTTTCCCTGTTTTTTTTTTCTTTTCCTTAGACGCAACAATTAGGTCTGGAAAGGGAGAAGTGAAGATATGTGCTGGCAGGGAGCTCTGCAGCATTTGAAAACTCTCTCTGCAGTAGAGTCTCAGAGTTTATCTCTCACAGTTACCCTCTGTTGCAGGAGGAGTCCTGATGCTCCTGAGGGAGAAAAAATATCTCAGGAAAGAAGTTACCTCTAAGTATGAGCACGGGGACATGTGCACGGGCACATCTGAGTGCGTGTGCACGTGGTAGATGTGCCTCACGCTGAAACCTTCACATATAAAAAATGTAAAATGTGACATCTCATAATATTTTCATATTGGGTAACTACAGAGAATATTTTGGCAAGGGTGCTTAATCTAAAATGTTCAATTTTAATCAGCTTGAACTATGGTCTGTCTTTCTGCAAACTGAAAACCACCAATCAATTTTCCTTTATCTTTTTTTCTGTTTTTCTTACCCAAGGCGATGCCTTTTGTAAAAGGGTATTTATTTTTAATGGATTTTTTAATGAATTTTTCAGTCAAGCTATTAATAATGCCATTAATTATAGGCAGCTTGTATTAAAGTGCATGCTGGCCTCTTAATCCTGACCCCCAGCTATTGGCTCCCAGCTAATCCAGCCCGGTGCTTGGCAGCGGTGCCGGCCGCAGCCCGTGGCTGCTCGGGAGCGGGGAAAAGCCGGGACTAAAGGATAAGGAGGGATGGGGAGGGATGGAGAGGGATGGGGAGGGGGCGAGAGGGGAAAAACGGGGACTGAAGGATAAGGAGGGATGGGGAGGGGGCGAGGAGGGAAAGAGCCGGGACTGAAGGATAAGGAGGGATGGAGCGGCGCTCGGAGCCTGCGCTTCGCCGGAGGGGCTGAAGTTTAAAGCCAGATGATGTGCGGGTGCAGGGGGGGATAATCCTGGAGATACTTGGGAGGACCTTTCCCTGCGGAAGGCTTTGCTGTGCCCCGAGCCCTGGCAGGTTCGATAACCCCCAGGAGCCCCGCGCCGCCTTCACCTGGGGCGCTGGAGCGCCGCGGCCGCGCCGCTCCAATCTGCTTAAAAGATCGGGCAGACAGAAGGCTCTGGCCACATAATAGATTCCTTTCCCTTTCCCCAGGCTGCTCATCTGACAGGATTGTTACGAAACTTGCTAATTATCGGCTGGTTGGAAGATAATGAAAGGGCCCCATCCTGCGCGGTCAGAGGAGAGAAACTCCTGTGATCAGGAGCAGGAGCGGATCCAAAGTGTTTCCAGCCTTTGTGCATCGATTCACATCCCTGCGTTTTGATTTCTGGGGTGATTGAAGATGTTAGAGAGATCTTAGAATTCATCGTTTCGTGCTTATGAAGTTCTAACCCTTTTTTTCCCCCTTAAACATAATTTTTATTCCTGTACAGAGTTTTGTTTGCTTTACCTTTTCGCTTTACAATGTCTATGTAAATTGCAAAAATGAAAAAAAAAATAAATCAAAAGGTGCATTATTCCCATTTTAAGTGCTTGTGGAACAAAGGATGGTGCATTTTCCCCACTGCAGAGCTGTCTCTAGGCTGCTCTCCATGGCTGCAGGGTGCAAGTTTCATAATCAGAAGCTCAAGGAGGAAAAATCTTACCTGATGAAGATCAGGCACCCATAGATATGTTAATCTGATATTTTAGGGTAATTAATTTGAGCATTTAAGTATGTGGTTTTGGCCACTGGATTTGTTAATGGTTTTTAAAAGTTCCTGACCAAAGAAATAGGAAATTTGTAGCTGGGATGATTTGGAGAGAAAATAAACTGAGGAGTTTATGTTCTTTAGTTTTAAAGTTTCCCTGATTTTGTCTTTGTTTTTGTTTTTGTAATTATTGCAGAAACGTGTCCTTCAGAATCACAGAGTCACAGAATCACTAATATTGGAAAAGACCTCTAAAGATCATAAGGTCCAGCCATACCTCAGGAAAATGTTTGATCCCTGGTGTGTGTTTGGGGCTTCACTGCTCAACACAGGCTTTGGAAATGCTGTCTGTGCATCCTGAGCCCAGCTTTCCCTATGCCTAGCACCAAAACCCTCAAAGTCTTTCACTCATTACAATCGCTGAGCAAGTTTTCCAACTTTTTTTAGAAAAAGCAGTAGCAGGCTTGAGAAACACGTGGCCCCTCTGATACCATCATGCTGCATTAATTGTCTGTTTGCTTTACAGTGGAGCAGCTTTGTGTCTCAGTGATGGCCTCTTGATTTAGGGATCAGCAATTAACAAGATGGACACAGGTATGATTTCAGTGACTGCACAAGGAGTTATACCTGGCAAAGATTTGCTCTTAACACTATTTCTCTATTTTTGTTGCCTTTTTTTCTCTATTGTAAACAAATTGCCTTGACTTTAGTCAAATCACAGGAAAAATCAAAATAGTGTAAATATTTTCCCAGAAAAAAAACCTAGAACTGGATTTTGTAACTGCTTCTCCTCAGTTTCCTAAAGGGCTCACAGCTTCTGCAGGTCTTTACTCACCAGTGCTGCTGTCACCACATCCTGTTAGAGAGAAAAGGCCAGGTGAGGAATGGAGAGGAGAAAAGAGGAGAGGACCACTACAGGTGGGACCACCACTCCTAAATCCTTCCCCAAAACACCAATGTGGGGAATTCAGGCACTGCTCCAGTGTAAGATATCCCTGCACATGGCAGAAGGATCCTTCCAACCCAAACCATTCTGTGACTCACTGATTCTACACTGCAGTGATCTGTTGTGAAACACCAGCAGATTAAGAAGGTGCAAATGCAAATGCATTTTAATGTAATAAATTAAAAATATCAATACATTCTTAGCCTTTTTTCCAAAGTTAAAATTTTAGTTTTAGGGTTTTGGGGTTTTGGGTTTTTTTTTTTTAGCCTGTGTGAGGATATCAAGATTTGCTTAGTGGAAAAAGAACTGAAACAAATGTATGGTCTTTTTAAAGAAAAACAAATGAATTATAGAAAATACTTCAACAGTGCCTTTTTTTCCTATATTCCTAAATAAAATATATCTCAAGACAAATGCAACAAATAGGTCTTTGTTATTTTTATGTACTTTATGTATTTCATGCTCATTTTTTGTCAAAATTAGAACAACAGATACACAAGTGCAACAAACTAGGAAGGACCTCAGGGCCTTTTATGGAATTATAGACTCATGGAATTGCTTGGGTTAGAAAAAATGTTTCACATTTAGTCCAAGTGTTTAGCCAGCTCTGCCAAGGCCACCACTAGACCACGTCCCCAAGTGCCAGAAGTACACATCCTTTAAATCCCTACAGGGATGATGATTCCAGCTCACTGGAAACACAATGGATCAATTTTCAAATCCAAGGGAGCCACTTGGATATTTGGGATGGGGTTCAGCTGTCTCCCTCTTCCCACAGTTAGTCCATACAGTGATAGATATGTTGGCACTACTGAACTCATTCCTGTATTTGTACCTAATTTTTAAATGAATCACTTTTTTATGAGATTTACCTGAAGGAAGTTCTGAAACTTTTGAGATTCACCTGTTGGTAACATCCTCTCTGCTTGCCAGTTTTCTGAGAGATCAGGGATTTCACAGTCCCCAGTGAAAGGGATGTATCAGCCTGTCATTCTGAAGGTCAGACTGAAACTGAGTTTGATCAGACAAGAATGAATGAACAACCATGTGTTCTGGCGAGATAACTGTAAACATATCTAAGAGAAGTGAGATGGTCTCAGCAAAGTTTCCTGAGAATTGTGACTTTTTTCTTGCCATCAGAAGGTTATAAATAACTTCAAAATTTGTTATGAGTTAAAAATGGCCCAGTTTGGCTCCAGCATTGGCTGACCTTTCACTATACATACATATACACATACATCATTTTTTGATAAAAGTGAGGAGCCTAATGATTGTCAGAAGCTTTAAACTTAATTTTAATTTTCCCCTCACTGCTGGAGGAGTATTTTTACCAATTTTTATAGATGTTTTAAAAGTACAGGAGAGGATAAAACTGATTCAAATTAATTTTGGGTATATTTTTGCTTAATGTAACTGGGAATCTTCTCCCACAAGATTTCTCTCAGTTTGGGATTTTTTTTTCCAATTCACACTAATTTAGTAATTTGTATAAGTGAGTGCCTAGTTTGGAGGGTAAAGGGAGTTACACGTGTGCCCAAGCTCTTGCTAAATTGGATCTTGATTAATTTTTGTACATCTATCTTATTCCTGGCATAGCTCAGGAAAGCTGTCAGTCCCTTCCTGCAGTGGAAACCTGAAAGGCTTTCAGCACATTAGAGAGTTGGCTTTTCAGGTCAAGGCTGAGCTCCAGTGAAAGGGAGGAGGAATTGCATTGTGCTTGCTTGACCTATGCAATATTTTATTTTTGGATAAACAGAGCGCTGCATCTTCCAGTTCTTTTCTGATCCGTCAGGCTTCACAAAGGCTACATTCAGCAAATAGGGCACACGGTTTCAATATGTGCTCTGTTTCTCTCTCTATCCATCTCACTCATTTCTTTTTGTAAACCTCCTCGCGGACTATGTACATTTAATTGTAGATCTCATTTTATTCTTTTTTCTTTTCCTTCCTTGCACATGAAGTGAAAAAAAAGAAAAAGAAGAATGATCGGTTTTGATTCTTCGCCGCTTGCCTCAGTGTGGGTCAGGGATTTATAACCTTAGACCAAAAATTGCCTTCTGACAGGAGCAGTTTAGCTGAAATCATGCAGTTGGATCATGTAAATCTGTGTAACTATATTAATTTGAACAGACTTCTCAGATTTATACCAACTGAGGACCTGGCTTAGAGGAAAAACTTCTAAGAGGAATTATCCTCTAGCTGGGATAAGCAGTTCGGCTCCTAACAACCAATTAATTTTCTTTTTTAAAGTACAAGGCAATATAGTGTACTGTCCTGAGTTGTAGGGTGCTTTTCTCCTGGCATTTAAATGGGAGCCAACTTCCAGAATACTGACTTACAGAAGGGGAACAGGGCAAAGTGTCATTCACACATGGCTCCTGATTTCTCAAAAAAAAAAAAAAAACAAAACCAAAAAAAAAAAAAAAAAAAAACCAAAAAAACCCAAACAAACAAACAAACAAAAAACCCGGAAAAAAACCCCAAGGAATAAAGAGAAAACATTCAATACTTGCAAAATAGATTCATTCTTGTGAATCATTTGTAGGATGAGTGCTGCAACTGCTCATGTAATTCCTGAGGAGTTTTTTGTCCACTCTGACTGATCTTTCCAAGACCAAGTTGAAAACCTCTCAGAGAAATAATCACTGAGGTTAAAAACAGTGGGATTTTAAAGTGTGGATAATTTCTACCTGTACATGCCCTAATGCCATCGAATCTGCAAGTAATAATGGGTCCTCAGAAAGCAGTGAGGTGCTGCCTATTTTCCTGGAATAAGCCATAACAGCAGCATCTAGGAGCTTCTTTTTTTCTGTACTGATAAATTCTGACTGATTCTGATGGTTTTGAGTTTCCATTTTAGCCCCAGATCAGGATATTGTAATGTTCTTTCATTGTCAGGAGATATATACTTTGGATACATTATTTAATTTACTATTAGCATTCTACTGCATTCCTGAACATGCTCAAGAAGATTCTATCACCCAAAGTTGCAAGATATTGAAAAATAAAACCCCCCAAAAAATTTTAGTTTTTTATTTTCCCATGAGGTAGCGTTGCAGTCTGTACTAATCCTTGATGTACAGTGAGAATCTCTGATGTTTCACTCACATGTGGAAGATTCAGGCCTGTAAACCTGTATAATTTTATTTCTATTTGCAAACATAATCAAGATTACATTCCATAATTTAAAAAAAATTATAATAAAAATAATGGTAATACCCTATAAAGCATCATTGGGCAAGGAGGAAATGTCAAATACTGGCACATTAACAGCAGATCACAGTCTCTGTTCTTCCACCAAGTCTGAAATAATTTGCAGGCTGAAATCACTTTACTTTCACAACAGATGGGAAAAATTCCTGATTCTTCCCTACAGAATGAAGCGTTGAAAGACGAAGAAGCTGTTGAAGAGATTAAAAACATCAGAATAATTTGTTAAGCATTTTGACACTGTGAGTGTCCAACCACAGTTGTGTCCTTCTGGTGTAGAAGATAAATGGCAGTGAATCAAGATCGGGTAGTGACTCAGGATTTGCTGTGCCTCTGATTGGAAATTACTCTTTCTGAGACTAAATTACCATGAAAAGGGGTTCAGCATAACAGAACATTTTCTCTCTTTGCCTTTTTCTTTTTCTTTCCCAGTACTTTTTTCTTATTCTAATAAGGACTTAAAAAATGAGACCCAAATGACCAACAGAAACCGCAAAGAGGCATTTTCTAGCATTACTGTGCAGAATGGACCTCACTATTAAACTCTTTTTTTTTCCTCACAAAACTCCACAATGTTCACATCCTCTTGTGAGTGTGGATGATGTGCCTCTCTGTGCAAGGCAAACAAGTCAGAACACAAGGGCCTTCCTAGGGCTTATGGCACCACTAGAAATCAGGAGCTGTATTCATTTGCAAGGTCTCAGAAAACATGGTGATAGGTTCTGTTTGATATATATTGAGATATTCCTTTACTCAGAGAAACTAGAGCTTCCTGCAGGACATGAGTAGCTCATTGTTGGAGCTTCTCTAATGGCAGGTTTTCATGTGCCTACTCATTTTCCAATGTTTTTCCTCTGCAAACTACATGAAATCCTCTTATATGAGCAATGTTCTGACTCTGGAAGCAATCACATATTTTTATAGCCAGGGGAAAAAAAGCACCCACATTTGATTGTTGAATCTAATTTTCTGTGTAAAACAGGTGATAAAGTTTTACCTATTAACATCTGTTTTGAGCTAATTATCCATTTCTGGCTAAATCATATCCCTTGGTGAGCCAGTCTTTCTTTATATGAAAATACCAAAAATGGAGGCATTCATGGCACCCTTTTGATGTTTTTGTCATGTCTTGGCCATGATAAGCATTGGAGCCCTCCTCTTATTTTTCCCTTGTCTAACTTCAGCATCTTCCCACCAGACTTCTCTAGCATATTTCTCTGTTACAATAAAGGTTTACTTAAAACCTTATATTTTATTTAAAAGACACAGATTTTAAATTAAAACCTTCCTGCAATCTTCTTTGCGGACCGTTAGACAAAATGAGGCTCTTAATTATCCCACTGTTAGACTTTTCTCTGAGCCACATCCAGTTTAGAGCATCCCTCTTAGATACAGATTCTAAATGAGCTATGGTGGACTGAGATCAGTCTGAGCAATGCGGTACACAAAAGCAAGACTTGTTCAGGGATTGTCCACTTTATTCCTGTGTTTCTTGCCCAAGGGTTACTGAGTCTGCCTGACTTAGAACAATTTTGGACATTCTCATCCATGTGTGAAGTCTTCTCCCAGCTATCCAGAGGTAGGACACCTGGGAATGGTTGAAAGTGGCACCAGGGTAGTTCTAGACTGGGCATTTGGAAGCATTTCTTTACCTAGAGGGTGATCAAACATAGAAAAAGCTTCCAGAAGTTGCTGATATTCCAGTCTGTCAGGGTTTAAGTGGCATCTGGACAATGTCCTTAACAACAGGTTTGAACTTTTGATCATCCCTGATCCCCAGGTGAACTAGATGATCATTACAGGTCCCTTCCAACTGAAAATATTCCAGCTCTAAGGTGGCAGAAGGCCTAAATGGATGAACAAGGTGCTCCCAAAAAACCTCAAAATGAAGGCTCAGAAAATCTCAGAAGGAAGCATGCAAGAGCTGCAAGCAAGGTGGGGTGGTCTAAGACAAGTGACAATGTCCAAGTGCAGGGACAAGCGTAGTAAAGCAAAAATCCACCTGGAGTTGAATTTCACAGGTGAAGTGCAGCAGGAAAAACTTCTGCGAGCACATATGGAGCAAAAGGAAGCCCACAGGGAATTTTGGTTTGCTTTTGAATGAGGCTGGGGTTGGTGACAAAGAACACTAAAAACGATGAAGTACTCTATGCCTTCTCCATCTGTATTTACTAACCAGACTGCCTTTCATGAATCTCAGGGCACCAAGAGCAGGGGAAATTCCAAAGCAAGGAAGACTCACCTTCAGTGGAGGAGGAATCAGGTTTGGGAACATTTAAACAGACTGAACATACATGTGTCCATAGGAGCTGATGGGATGCACCTGTGAGTGCTGAGGTATCTGTACAAGGTCATTGCAAGGACACTTTGAGTTTTCTTTGAAAGGTGGCAGCAGCTCTGGAAGGTCCCTGAGGACTATTAGAAAGCAAATGTCACTCCTATCTTCAAAAACAGCAAGGAGGAGAATCTTAACACCTCCAATGGAAAAAAAAAAACCAAACAATAATTTCTAAAAAACTCCACCTTGGGTAGTCAAAAGCAGCAACCAGAGTCCCATTTAGTTTTCTGTTCTCAAGAGAAACACATTTCCCTCCACATTTCTTCATACATCTCTGCATGTTCCAGCTCTGTAACTGTGTTAGCAACAGTTCTTGGACTTTCTCCAGTTTTCAATCTCTCTCTTCCACAAAGAAGCACAGAACTGGGCAGACTATTCAGATGACTGGACACAGAATATTCAGACTACTCACGAGAGCCAAAGAGTGAGGAAGAGTGGGAAACAATCCCTTCTTTTGACCTACTGGCTGCAGTCTTTTTGTGGCAGCCTGTGCTTTTTAGAAGGCTGAAAGTAGAAGAGCTATACCTGCACAGGCCTGGCATGGGTCAAATTCTATTTACTGTCCAAGGTGGAATAAACCTGGAATGGATCATTTGGATCCAGGGTGAGATACAAGGGATGATACATCAGCCTATGGGTGCCAGTGGTCTGTGGACATATTTTTCATTTGTGGCAATTCTGCAGATAATTTGTGCCAGCTTTAACTTATTTCTCTAGAAGGTAACATGATTCTCATTAGCTCAAATATGTCATGGGCTAAGAATGTGCACAGAATCTCCTACTGTGGCTCAGCTGACTCACAGCAACACTCTCCTCTGTTTCTGAGTCCTCAGACCCAGTTTTCTATTTCTTAAGTCCTGGTAAAACAGAAAAGATGAAAGCAGCTCTCTCTGATATGTCACGAACGTATCAGACACAAACCCTGGAAGAACTTCAGAGGCAGGTTTGGGTTCTGAAGCATCCTCCCTGGTCAGCTGCTTTGATGAACTGATCCAAAAAAATCCTGACCTCAGTCACACACAAAATGTGGATCCAGGTCTGAACTGGACTCTGCCTGTAATGTGTAAATTCACATCTGTCTCAGCTATTAATAAATCATTGTCTGAATGAAGCTTGGACAGGTTTTCTCTGATCTCTGCTTCATTGATATCTCCTGAAAAAAGAACTTCTTCATTCTGAAAGCAACTTCTCTGTTTAATCTCTTTGCTCTTTTACGCAGCCATGAGAAACCTTTCTGTGGAAAGTCATACACTTTTCAACATGAAAATTTGGCTAACTCTTTAGTAGAAGAGGAAAAAAACCAAAAAATTAATAAATTTGTTCCTTACTGTCCTAAAAAGCAAATGTAATATGCAGAGGGAAAACCTGCTTACACAGAGCACACATATTTCTGGGCATCTCCATAGTGAGCAGGGGGAGGATGTTCAATTAGTCTTTTTACCACAAGCTCCCCAGTTAGTCTCCCTCTGGAAAATAGGTGAGAAATTCTTATATTCCTCTCAATATGTTAATCAGACAACTGGTATCACAGTTCTCTAACTGTGTAATACCAGTCCCCCTTGGCAGATATATTTTATTTGGATAATGATGTGAAATTTAAGATCTACGTTTCAATTGTAGAGAGCCATAGGCAGTTGTCAATTTTAGTGACAGACATGAACCTGGAGCTAAATTCCTGTGCACAAGCAAAAATTCCAACAGGCGTAGAGCAATTCTGGTCCCTTAATAGAAATACATTTTCTCCCATTGAGGGGCAGTATTTTTAAACTGCATGTTGCTTCTCCTGGTGCTGCCAAATCCCAAATGTTCCCAGATACTTCCTTTTATCTGGACAGTTTGGTGGCCTCAGCTACCAAAGAATTTCCTGTGAAATCTAGTGGTTATCTGCTTTTCCTGCCTAAAGTGGACAATGCTTTGGTACCTAAGCACTGACACATTATTCTCCTGCACTTTTTTCCCATTTTTAAACGCAATCCTGCCTTGTCACGACCCCTTGAACTCTGTGTCTTCCTGGGCAGATCATAGAATAGAATCATAGAACTATTAGGGTGGGAGAAGACAAAGAAGAAGAAGATCATCAACCCCAATCTTTAATTTTATGAATATAATAATTTTAAATGCACACTACACTTTCTGTGTCCAATTCACTTCAAAATGTCTTAACCCTAAGACAACTTCTGTATCCAGTGCAAAGAAGGGTTTTCTTCAACTAGCTAAAACTTGAAGAGTTGTCCAGAGTGGTTATTTAGACCTCTCTTTTCTTTAAATACCAAATTTTAGGTATAAAATTTCAGGTTTCTTCTTTGAGATCCCTTCCAACCCAAACCATTCTGCAATTCCATGATTTTTATAATTTATTCTCCCATATTATTCAGCTGTACACACAGAAAAGTTCTCCCGGACCTTCCTCTTCTCAAGGCTGAAGTGAATCACTCCAAGCCTCTCTGCAGTCCTCATTGACAGAAAGCTCCCTGGAACAAACATTTCTGCAACAGGATGAGTCCTAAACTCTGGGAAAATTTCTTTTCTCCCACACAGACTCAAAGATCTCCAAGCTAGGGGCAGATTCAGGCATCTGCTCTCTGGCTGAAGAACACCTTAGCAGATATTCTGGAAGTAGCTACACTCGTTTAGAGGTTAAGGGAAATAAATCATGTGATCAGAGGTAGGTGGTGACCATTAGCTCAGGTTCTAGAAGTGTTTAGTTTCTGGTATGGCTGCAGCCATTGCCCACACGGGTGCTGGCTGGTGGCACTTGTCACCAGAGCAGGGATTTGCGTCTGACTGAATCATCCCAAATGCCTCCAGAGAGGCACGAGGGGAAAAGGTCCTTCTGGGATGCAGTTTGTCTCATCCCCAGGCACGTTTCTAAAGCAGGTCAGGTGGGTCAAGCCCTGGAAATGTCTGCTCCTCTCTGAGGCTGCAAAGTGATTAAAGCAGACATGGATCTGCTGGAGGCGTCTGGAGGCAGAGGGGAGCACACACAGCCCAGGTGAGGGTGGGCACCTCTGATTTCACTGTTCCAAGTCCCCAGGCACCAGAGACTGAGACTTGGCCAGAACAAACACATCTCTCTTGAATGGCTGAAACACTCAATGCACAGGCAAATGCCCGCCCTGAGCATGTCTCCCTCACTGGGTGCCACGCTCAGGGATGATTTTTGCTCTGGGTCAGTGATAAGACCGTGGAAGAATGGTGTTCACAGTCCCCTTTGCTCCTGAAAAACCTCAAATCCTCTCCTCCTTTCTATGGGGTGACTGCCTCATTGGAGCCAAGCACTTCATCTACTGCAGGAGTTCTGCAAAACCTTCTTAGATATGTGTATTTGCCAAAATATTTAAGTACTGAAGATACAGAGTTGATATTCTTTGGAGTCAGACACCCCTTTACATATCTGGCTGCCATAATATGCATTTGACAATGAAATTTCCTCATTTGGGCACAATCTTGTCATGTTGACACCTGCAGGTGTTTTGATATCACCATGAAAGTGGCAGAGAGAAGTGTCACTATAACTCATATTTCTGTCACAGAAGCAGTTTGTCCTCTGAGCTGTTTCCCCACAAAGAGCCCAGCACTTCCGAAGAAAGCAACGTGTGCTGGAAAGGTTTCCATTTTCCCAAAGAATCAAGGAAACCATGAGCTCTAATCATATTTATGATTCCTTTAAACTAGATTAGTTGTTCCTGATGTTAACAAGACCATGGCGCTTTTTGTCACGTTGGGACTGTGATGAGCTTTAGCACATCCGGATTTGAGAACAGAAGCTGACAGGTTTTTATTCACAATTGTTTTGATAGTAGATTTTTCTTTTTTCTTTTTTTTTCCTCCACCATTCTTTCTTCTTCAGATTCCATCTCTATTGATCTTTAATGGCTTCCAGATGGGATCACGTTTGGCCATTTTATTGGCTGAGCTCTGAAAGACTAAGCAAATATGGTGTAAGCAAACAGCCCATTAGCTAATAAAAAATAAAAAGGCACTGCAAATATACTAATAAAGTCTGTAATGTCATAATATATTAAGGAGATGACAACTGCACAGGAAATGGGCCTGGCCTGGCTGCATGGAATAATGAGGGATTTTTAACAGCTTATGGTAGAGGTAACAGCTGCTGGGTAAGAGGGAAACATTGCTTACATTTTATGTTGTAGATGAAACAATACATTAACCGGCCTTCCTGCTAAGGCCTTGACTGTCAGCTAATCCTGCAATTCCTTTGTGGGAGAAGGAATCTTCCCACCCTTCTGGTCTCTACCAGGTTGGGGATGCCAGCAGCAGGAATGTGTTGTTGAACACCACAGTAATGTGCAGATTGTGCCACACAATTTATCCCAGCCACAGAGGAGTCCTGTCACTCCAGGCCCTTGTCCCAAGCCCCTCTCCAGCTCTCTTGGAACTCCTTTGGGTGCTGGAAGAGGCTCTAAGGCCTCCTCCCTGGAGCATCTCTACTCCATACTGAAGACCCTCAACCTTCTCAATCTGTCTCAATAAGACTAGGTGTTCTGGCCCTCTTATCACCAGAGAACAGCCATTCCTGCATAAATCCTTCAATGAGTACCCTGGAAAAGGGACTTTCAGTTTGGGCAGCACATAGAGGCATCAGCCTGTGTGTGTGTGTGTGTGTGTGTGTGTGTTTGAACGAGCATGGGATAGGAGACTGTCTGTTCCAGAGCTCTTGATGTCTGCTGTCATGGGAAGAATGACATAGAACATTTTGGGGTGTCTCTGCAGGTCTAAGTACCTGATAGGACCAGTGTGCATTAGAGGTTTTAGTGGCAAGTGACAAAGCTAAAGAGAAAGAAACCTTGCCCAGTCCAGAACAGGTGTATACTCAGAGAGAGCTGCCTGAGTGTTTCAGCCAGACCTTCCCTCAGCCTAAATCCAAGGTTTTGGCTGTCCACAGTTGTGGCAAAACTGGGAGTAAAATTCACATTTTGCTCTTGCAGTTCTCTTTACTCATAAATCTCAAATTTCTTTCCTTTGGAGCAAGCTGCATTAAATTCCTGAGATACAGACTTAGACTACATTGAGGTCTTGTGTGTCTTTACAGTGTCAATCCTGGAGGCCAATAGTTGAAAAAACCCCAAAACCTGATTTTTTTTCTGTTTTCTGTTTTATTGCTTGGAAATAATAAATATTTGGTTTCTCTGTCACTTCTGGTTTCCTAATTGCAGTTCTGATATGAATGCATACAACAGCACTGTGTTTCTATGTGTGTACAGAAAATGACAATAAGATTAAGAACATGGGCTTGATTATAAAGGCACCATTAAATTTTGGCGTCATCCACTTTGTGCACTCCCCTCCTTCCCTTCACAAACAAATGGTGCTGCTGGTTGTTTTTGGCTGCAGAAATCTTCATTAAATTTGAGGAATTAAATATAGCACTTTAGCTAATTAATTATGGTTTGATCATTTTGACACCTCCAAATGACTCAGCCACATACCTGGAAGCTTTGTCAACTCAATTGCATCTTTATTTTTGTTGCCTTTAACCAACAATGAAGACTAATGCCACTCTTTCTAGTTTTCAATCACCTCTACAGAAGTGCTCCCCTGGCAATGTGCAGGGACAGACCTAATTAATCCCTCATCTGCCCTGCGCCGTGTCTATACATCACACTGGCAGTTGGAACTGCTGCTTGTTTTAAGGCTATTGCTGCAATGAAATGCTCATCTGTTTTTCAATAATTTTACCACAGGTGGTGATTTGTAATTAGAAAGGGCAGAATCCGAATTTTGATTTTTTTTCTCTTATTATCATTATTTTTGTTATTATTGTTATTTGTTAGAAGAAGTGAGGTAACAGTGGGAATAATGATGATGATGATGATAATAATAATAATAATAATAATAACAACAGCTGCACAGCAGGGAGGGAGCATTAACTTCTGGCACCATGAACAATAGTGGATTTTGAGCACATTGGGAGAAAAGAACAAAGATTTACACTGGTATATCTGCACACAGGTTAAAGATCAAAGACTTGGAGAAGTCAACAGATTTTTGCTGAACAGAGAGGAGCTTTGGAAGCTCAGAACCTATGCAGAGCACTGAGAAAAGCCCACTACCAAGAGTCACAGAATATTTTGTGTTGGAAGGAACCTTAAAAATCATCTACTTCCAACCCTCTGCTATGGACAGGGACACCTCCCACTATCCCAAATTGCTCCAAGCCCTGTCCAGCCTGGCCTTGGACACTTCCAGGGATCCAGGGGCAGCCACAGCATCTGTGGGCACCCTGTGCCAGGGCCTCCCCACCCTCATAGGGAACAATTTCTTCTTAAGATTTAATCTAAATGTAGCCTCCTTCAGGTTAAGGCTATTCCCCCTTGTCCTGTCATTTCATACCCCTGTGGAAAGTCCCTCTCCATCTCTCTCCAAAGCTCCCTCTAGGTCATGGATGGTTTCTGTAAGGTCTCCCTGCAGCCTTTACTTCTAACTTTTCTACATTTTTCTCCCTACATTTTCTAGTCCTTTTTCTACCTTTTTTTTCTGCCATCTGCCTCATCTGCTACCATTCCCTGTGTCAAAGAATCTCCTGTCTGATCAGCTGTGGATGCACAAGTCCTTACTCTCTGACACCAGGTTTTGGAATTGTGATTTACCCAACAGCAGGGCATGTGCCAGAATTCCTGGATTGCTTTAGAATAACATCACAGAATCAGGGAACAGTTTGTGTTGTAAGGATCTTAAAGAACATCTCATTCCAACTCTTCCCTGGACCATGCAAGTTGTTCAGGCTGAGATTTTTAGAGATCTTGGTGTGTTTCAGGAGCATTTTCAGGAGAACATTGGTTCTAATGCTCTTTTATTTCAGTCTATAGGAATTTGAGATCTTAGCAAATATTTCTGTCTTTAGTACTCTCCTGAGCCCAGAACATTACCTCATGTTCCTCTAACTTCCTTGTTCACTCCTTCTTTCCTTTGAAAACCACACAGTGATATAGGAAAAGGTTCAGCTCCTACTGCTTTCTGAATAGGCCCATGGTGCCTTTAAATGAAGACTTCACTCACGTTTCATGGTAAAGCTGAATTAATTCAGCTTTTCATAAGGCAATGAAATATGAATTAACTTAAGGAATATAAAGCCCTAGCTCTTACATTAGCGCAGTCTGGTGAGAGAGCTGGCTTGCAGGCCTTTCTTTAACTGTTTTGTGGGAGCTGGAACAGTTTCAAAAGCACAGGCCTATCCCACACCATCCTATTGTTTCAGGAACAGCAAAATCTTCAAGGAAGTAGAAAATCTGGGTGCAGTTCCAAGCTGCAAAACAGACATTAAATCTCTCTCTGCTGGTTGTGAGGCATGTACCACCCTTCTGAGAGGTTTGACCCTGTTGTGGGGATAAAGGGCTGAGTAAAATTGGGTTTAAAGTCTCCTCTTTGTGGTGTTAGAGGTCTTTTCCAAACTTTAAGATTCTGTGTGTTGCTGGTAAGGAAAGGAGAGGAGTAGGTTGGTTTGCTGCTTCTGCTGCCAGCAAGGATGGGATGTGCAAGAGAAATTCATGTTTCCACTTGACCAGACCCTCTTTCCATCTCAGCGGCCTCAATGTACCTGGTTTTCAATCTGTGTACCTTAAGTAAAATATTTTCCATGATGGTAGGATCAGCACCTTCCTGGTGGTTTCTCATACTTAGGCCTGGCTTATGCTGGCCTGTTGTAGTTATTTGGTGTAAGGAAAAGCTTCCCAGCTGGTATTCCAGGTAAGGTGGGTTCCTCACCTGTGTTCAGAATCCATTTTTATGTTCTCCATTCAATCTCGTCTGTTCTTGATCTTCTCACCCGTGACCTCACAGTTTCCTGACCAAAATCCACCAGAACCTGAAGGACAGAACTGTGTGAGCCCTAAATATTAGATCAGCCTAAAAGTCTTGAGTTTGAGTGTTTTGTTTCTTTCCTTGCTTTAATTTTGGCCTACTAAAGGAGAAATAGATTGAATGGGAAAAAAAAATAAAGCCCAAGAGACAGGGCTGTACTTGCCCCTCCTCCCTGTCACCAAATTCATGAACTGAGCACCCAGACAAGTCTCGGGCTCTGGGAACTACCAGACAGACCCCATGTGTTTTTCTGGCTCAGTTTATTCCTGAATATTGCTTTTCTCTTTCCGTTTTCCTCTCTCTCAGGGCACCGTGCCCATTTCCTAATGCTCTGAAATCTCTTTCTACGTGGCCAGGCATTTTGTTTTAATTTTTTTAAATGAATTCAGCTCAGCGCCCACACATCCCCTTAACCATGGATTTGTACGCTCAAGAGAAGACATGGAGAGATGTTGATGTTTTTGGCTGGCATTCATGCCCTCAGTACCCTTTTTTTTTTTTCTAATTTTTTTCAGTTTTTTTTTTTTTATGAATATACATGTTTTGTTGGCTGTTTGCACTGGAGCCCATCTGTTAGAATGGCATGGTTCCTGCTCACAAGTGGAATCAGACCCTTGCTGGAGCGGGTGGGTTTCAGGCACTGCTGGGATTTGAAGCAGCAGGAGCCCTCCAGGAAGGTGCTCCCCTGTTCCAGCACTGGCACCACCTGCCTCCCTCCACATCCATGCACCAGTTGACACCATGGCACCAAAAGCCAGTGGGGCCAAGTGGGTCAGGGGAGGAAGGCACAGGGCTTGGGGGCTGCCAGGAAAACCGATGGTGTTGGAACAATGTCCCAGAAAGAACATGGGATGCTTTAAAAAACCCACATGCATCCAATAACTGAGAAGGAAAACAACACTGGTGTGAGCCAGAGCAGGAGAGACCAATTCCTAGACAGTTTAAGGCATCAGCTGAGATCTGAGGAGCTGATTTTCCTGTGTTTGAATAGACATCTGAGACAAATTGCTCAGGGCTGGGCTGGAGGAAGGGCTGTTTGAGGGGGACACACGGTAAGGGGCACATGAACCATCCTTAGTCATTTAGGCAAAAGAGACCAGCACTTCTGCTGAGATAAGTGATACAGGAGGGCCTGGAGCATAGGGATGACTCTGGAATATTTTGTTTTCATAAAAACAACAACGAAACCCCCACCTTTTTCTTTTTTTTACCCATTTCCTTGCAAAACCTTTTTCCTTTCCAGAGGGACCCTCAGCAGAAACAATGTTGGCCAGGGAAGTGGTGGAGTCACCATCCATGGAAGTGTTCAAAAAGCATTTGGGAAAATTGTTTAGTGTGAATATGGTGGTGCTGGGTTGATGATCAGAGTTGGTGTTGTCAGAGATCTTTTCCAACATGAATAATCCTGTGATTCTCCAATTGAAATGTTTCTCCATTTGGTGCCTTGTACTGCAGTTAATGAAATTTCAGATGAACTTCATGAAGGATGTGTAGCCTGAAATCCTCAAAAAACAGAGACTTAAAATTTAGTCCATCAGTTTAAACTTCTTTATGGCTGCAAATTACACCAGTGGCTGTTGGTGGTAATTCTTGACACTGAGTTTAATATGCTCTTTAGATTTCTTTAGAGAAGTTCAATGTCTGTCTTTACCTGTTCACCAAAAAAAAATACATAATTTTTCACTTTTTTTTTTGTCCAAACTACTCTTTTAGCAGTCACTCAACCAGAAAATGGGGATGACATAAAAGGTGTTATGAAAAAAAATGGATAAATCAGAACTACCCACTGCATGACCCTTCTTTCATGATCCTGGAAAACATGTGTACAGTGAGGAGGAAAAAAAATAGTGAGTTGAAATATTCTTAATTGATCAAACCAGAAAAACTCAAAGATGAAAGAGAAGGAAGTTGCACTTTTTTAAAAAAAGATAAGTGGACAAAAGTGCCTTTGGTAACTTGTGCCTGGTTTCTCTGGCTGGATCTCAGGCATGTCCTGTGCTCTCTTTGCAGGTGGGATTTCCTGTGACACCTGCATGGATCTTTGCCAGGGAAAAGTGCAGAACTGGGCCTCAGTCAGCTCTCAAATGTCGATTATTTCAGATGAGACAGCCTGGCTCATCCTTTGGGCAACAGAACAAAGATTTTCTCCCTGACATTAAAGATACCGATTACCTTTCTGTCCCCAGTTTTTTGAGTTTTAAATTTCAGATTCTTCAATCACAAATGCAAAACTCTACATATTGTAAGAAGCAATTGGTCTGCTTACAGACACATTCAGGCTTCTCTTTTTGGGAATATCACCTTAAGTGCTTCAGGAGAGCAGTTGAGGATAAGTCCAGGTGGATGGAGTGCTAAAGTGGGGGGAATAATTCCAGGATTATAAACAGCAGGAAAAATCCACAGAAGAATGAAAACTCAAATCCAGGATTTCCCCAGTATAAGGTGCAATATTTTTCAGACTTTCAGAGTTATTTCTGGTTGTATTAATGAGAGAAAGATGACCTCAAAATGTTGTGAGAGAGCAATAATTCTGCTGTTACACCAAAGCTATGCATGTGGTCCTCATTCGGTTAAATTTTGGCTTTATCCTTATTTATTTTATTTAAGTAAAGTAAAAAAATGTAAACAAAAATGACCTGTAACCTTGTAAAGGTGGTGACCATGTTAAAAATAAAAGCTAATAATTATCTGGATTTATTAGCTAAATAAATAAATAAATATTATCTGCTCTCAGCAGATACAGAGGCTAAATAACTCTCTGGTCTCCAGACAGGGGTGGTGGGATCCACTCCCATGGTTGCTCCAGGAAACTTGCTTTTCAGCTGCTCAAGCTGTAATTATTTAAACTCTGTTAGTAAATTTAATATCTGTCATTCTGACTCCTTTTTCTCATGAGCTGTGAATTTGAACATGGTCTTAAGGGGAAAGGAATAAGAAAACCTAAATTTCTGTGTGGTTCTGTCCCAACATACCCTGTATCAGAAAGCAGGATTCCAATTTGTCTTCTGATTTAAAGATCAGCAGCTTCTCAAATGATTACGTAGTAACTTTCTTTCAAGTTAATCCTGGATATAAAGAATAATAGAAAAAACATACCAGAGCTACTTCTTACTGCAGTTCTTTTGCTTTTCTAGCATTAAGGTTGATAAATATTAACCAAATATTTGAGTTAAATATATGATTAATAGTTCTTATTCTAATCTGAGTCTCTGGGAAGCAGAGAAGCCTAAATTCTTCCCTCAGTGGAGTGAGAGCATGGTTCCTCCATTAATTCAGGACACTGGTGGGACAATGAAGGAATTGCATGTTGGCAACTCACATTTCCTCTAGCCTCTGGATAAAAGATTTGAGTTTTGTGCTTGCTGCCAATCCTTTAACGATCTTACACACCCTATAATCACCTTAAAAATTTGGAATAAAAGGGGGAAAAAAAAGAACTGAAAAGGAAAAGGAAAATCCTGCGGGCTGCCTTAGCCAAATGTCTTGGACTTGAGAGCTATTTGATCATTAGTCTAAGTATGGATAATCAGTGTAATGGTAAATAAAGAAATTATACACTGAAATTGAAAAATCACTTGGTAAAGGCACAAAGAATTATTTCTTTTCTGGAAGCTAACATTCCCAGTGAAAGGAAAATGCTATTTCCTCCTCATTGTGTATCACTTCTTGAAGTGTTTCTCTGCTCTGTGTGTCTGTATTTTTATAGCACTTCAGTGCTGGGATTTCCCTATGAAATGTGGCTTCACAGTCTGCCAAAAATGTTGAAATGTACAGAGAAGCTACATCTTCATCATGAATAGTTAACAGACATTAAACTCAGCTCAGGTTTTTAATATTACCTTATCTTCCACATTTGATTTCCCCTGTTTTTGGGTTGCTTTTTTTTGCCTAAGTTTTATCTTTTAGATTGTCAAATAAAATTGGAAATATATTTTCATTCAGGTTTGCATTGCTAATCTTTGTGCTGAGGATGCTGTGGGAGGCTGAAGAGTGTTCACAAGAGACCAATTCACAAGAAACCACTGGAAGAAGAATTCCAAACACACATTTGTAGAAAACAGGGATTTGAGCCTGAAGCCTTTGCAATTGGAGCAGGATGATGCAATGACAAGGTTTGACTGTTGATAGGCAGGCAGGGCAAAGGAGTTTTCAGACTTCACACCACCTCTCTCAGTTATCTCTACATTGGAGTTATAAGGGAAAATCTTTGCCCCAAAAAATTCACAATCCAAAAATGAACAGAAAGAAAAAAAATAATTAATATAATCATAAGATCATGGAATCATAGAATGCTTTTTTGTGGAAAGGGTCATTAAAGGTCATCTATCCCAACCCCTCTGGAATAAGCAGGGATATCTTCAACTAGATCTGGATGCTCATAGCCACAAAGAAGTTGTGGGGGAGATAGATAGAGATAGGTGAGGAAAGATTTTTGGAGAAATATGGAGAGAAATGAAGGAGACACATGGAAGATGACATTACTGGAAATCTGGAGGAAGGTGCCCTGTGAAAGAGGAGGTGCAGCTCTGTGAGGACTGTGACCCATGGGTGACCTCTGCCAGGGCAGGAACAAAAAAAGTCCGATGCATACAGCTTCAAAATCCTTTTTTTTAGGTGTGCTTGGCTGGATCAGGGTGCTGTGATACAGGCCTGTATGGAATGAGGAGAGATTCACATTGCTCTGAAGCAGTGATGGTTGTGCAGGTTTCTTAATCTTGGCTCTAGAAATGCAGCAGTCACACAACAGCATGTGGCTCCATGATAGATTGAAAAAATTAAAATAATTCCAATGCATACAACATCTAAATCCTCTTATTTTAAGTACAAGGTCCACACAGTCACTGATACTAGAAACAGACTACTCTAGTATCTTCTCAGTATTCCTCTGGATGTTCTACTCTGTGTGATGTGACCATATTTCTGGTGATTTGCTCAAACCTAATGAAAGTGCTATTTACAGCACTGGAAATGAAACTTCACCTCAAATTATCCAGAAACCGTCCTCAGTACAAAACCAGTTTTCTCTGCCTCATATAGCCTATTGTCTTGATAGTCTCTTTATTTTATTAAATCAAGTATTTCCCACTTTTAATAGGCTACTGAGCCTTAAAGAACAACCTCTACCTCAGAAATGTCACAGTCTTTTTTTTTTCTCACTGTTTAGCTGCAGCTCTAAATCTTCAACCTGTTTCCATCTCCTTTTTAATCTCAACACCTCTCTTGCCCAATTTTAGATCACTAGAATTTGTCCTGGAAGATAACAAAAGAAAAAAATCTTCTTTTTCTACAGGAAAACCCATCTCACAGCTGAAGTTTATTTGTGATATTTAAACACTGTTATTTCATTTAAGTTGAGCAGCTGTTGAATATTAATGTTAGCTGTACAAAGAAAGCAGACCTGGATGTGTTTCCTTTTTTTGTGTTCCTTATCTTACCTGAGAGCACAGACATCAAATAATGCGACTAAAATCATAGAATCATGAAATCATTAAGGTTGGAAAAGACCTCTAAAGCCATCAAGTCCAACCATTAACCCAGCATTGCCAGATCCACCACTAAATCACGTCCCTCAGCCCCACATCTACACATTTTTGTGCACTTCCAGGAAAAGTGACTCCGCTATTTGCCTGGACAACTTCTTCCAAAATTCAGTGCAAAGCAATGGTGGGTGTGGTTTCATACCATGTATTCTTGTATTCATGTATTCATCCAAACATACTTCGGATGTTTGTGGTAGATAAGAAGTAATATCCCCTTTCAAATATAATAATGTACTTTGCCTGTACAGTCAAATTATCTATAAAATTCTGAAGACATAAGGGGGAGAATGATGTTGAATCCCTCTGAAATCTTGAATACTCACATATTATACGGTTACCTTCATGCTAGACATGAAATTTGTGATATCACAGTCATATTGTCCTCATGATATCATGTGACCCCTTTATACAGAGCCATTTTTCTAGTATGGTGGGAATAGAGTTCCACCATTGTTTTTAGGGATTCAGTTTTCTGGAGATACTTGTTGGTACATTGGGCACAAAAGTCAGGAACTCTTCCACCCCACAAACTAAGATCATAATTTGTACAATAAATGTCCAACCACCTGAGTTTATTGAGACCTCTATGATCATGCTGAGGGTTGTGTTTTGACAGCTAAAAGCTGAAATGTAAATGGTAAAATAAACAGGATATAACCTCATAAAGGGGAAGAAATTAGTAACTATGTGCTAGTCACAGTGCATGATGTATCAAGAGACAAAATTTTTGTTTTCATAAGATTACTCTGTGTAGGAAAAAGTGAAAAATCCTAGATCTCATACCTCTTCCTCCTCTAATTTGTGCAGCTTCCACTGATCCAAGAACCTGCCAAGACCTGTTGCAGGATAAAATAGAAAATGGGGGTTGAATAATGATGGAGATTTTCCAAGAGTGAGATCTATAGGAGAGATTGAAAACCCAGTGGCATCCTCCATGCAGTTAAATGTGGGTGGACAGAGGACTGGAGGACGTTCCCATCGATGCACAGACAGAGCAATCCTGAGTTGTCAGCAGTGGACAGAGCCCTGACCTCAGAGGCTTTTGCCATCTCTAATTTTAATGGTTCCTCAAGCTGCATAGTTTAGGAATACAGAGAGATATATTTAAATGATTTGTGAGGTTTGCACATCCAAGGAATATTTTAGCTGTTGTGACATCCTGTAATGGGCTTGGTGCAGAGAAGGCAGGAAAAGCAAACCGTCCCTTTGGCCTGAATTTGCCAGGAAAGTCTCTGCCTTCTCCCACTGATGAAAGTCGTCATTTCTCCTGTAGTTCCCAGCGTATGTCACTGGCAGAGAGGAAGGAGAAGGAAAAAGGGAAAAAGATAAAGAATTAAAAAGAAAAAAAAAAGAAAACCTCAAATCCTAAAAGTCATCATAACAAACTTGCCGCTGAGCGAAGTTGCTGTTTGGCTGAGCGTGGTGACTGCTGTGCTGTGACAGATCCTGTCAAGGAGGCACTGCCCCAGCTTGCAGGTGTAAGCATGACCTATCAAACTGAATGGGAGCTGACAGAAGGGATTTCTGCGACGTGAAACGGAGAGCTGACATGAAAACAGTGACGTGTGAGGGACCGAATCACCGCGAGCACAACTGTCACAGATGATGTCCAGAGAAATGACAGGAGAATACTAACTTTACTTGATGTCAGTTTAGTTGTCCTTTGTGTTTGGAAGAGTAACTGCTAGGAAGGGAAAAAAATTTAAAAACATACAAGGGAGGGAAAAAAAGCAGCAAAAAATCCATGTGCACATCCATTTCAGCTCAACATCCAAAGTAGTTTTTGTGTCTTCTCACAATATTATTAGCATAATTTTATTTGTTGGAATTTGTTTTTTGGTTTCTTTTTTTGACATTCCTTCTTCTAGCTAGAATGGTAGGTTTATATAAACTATTTTAAGACTGATATTTTATTTAGTCTACTGGCAACACCAATGAAGACCTGCTGCGATCACTGTTATCAGCTAATTACTGCTACATCTACAAGGATGAAATCAGTTACCTTTTCACAGCTAGAGGTGAATATTTTCAGTATTTTCTCAGTATAAAAATTAAAACCATTCCCTAAGATATGTAAAGTTTGTGTCATATTGTTTTGCAGACTTACTGCGTTGAAAACCACTTTGTCCTTCCTCCCACCATGATTTTGGGTAGCTCTTCAACTCTCTGGGCCAGGAACAATCTCTTCCTTGCACTTTTCTAAGTGCAATAAAATCTCATCTAGAGCAGGCATCTCTAGTCTGTGTCTCATGGCAATAGCCTCACTGTAGAGTAGAAATGGTTTAAACATGTTGAGATTACAATAAAAACATAAACCTTCTCATCTTCTCATGGATTACTCAGCCTGACTGGGAAAGCTGATGTTGGACAAACTCTAAAGACCCCGAAGTTCAAGAGACAGGAGATGAGTCACGACCTCCCTGCTGCCTCTGCCTGTGCCAGGCTGGATGTCAGGATTGGCATGAAGGCACTGAGGTGTGAGGGCAGCCCTTGAAAATAAAAAGGCTCCCACTTCTCCCATGGTTCCAGCTAGAACACACCAAAAACATTCCTCCAAGCCTGAAAGCAAAGTGGATTCTAAAATCCTTCCTTCCTTAGTGACCAGAGTGCCCCAAAGTAGATTCAAACCCACTATTCTTATTTTTCTCTGAGCAAGAAGACATTGCTCAGGACAAATTACAGATGATGAGTAAAATATAGACTGGAGAGAGCCCCAAATGGTAAATTTCTTACTCTGTTGTTGCCTTAGTGATTTGATGTGGTTTAAAAAGCAAACAACCAACCAGACAAAAATCCCCAAAATTCAAACAACTTTCAGGGGCAGGTTGGATGGGTCTTGGAGCAACCTGGTCTAGTAGAAGGTGCCCCTGCTTATGGCAGAGGGTGGAACAAGATGAGCTTAAAGGTCTCTTACAATCCAAACCATTCTGGGATTCTATGGATGGGGGTAATCAGAATATTTTTGTCTGACCTTGGGTGAGTCCCTTTGCTTTGTTCACCTTTTTTCCCTGGATCTCAGCTGCTTGATCATGGAGAGATCCATTTTATTTCTGAGTCTAATTCCAAGTCTGCAGAAATCTGTAGGAGTATTTCTACTGACATCTCAGGGCTCTGGACCAGCCCATCAGGAATTGTGCCA
The DNA here is from genome assembly GCF_901933205.1 of Camarhynchus parvulus. NCBI lineage: Eukaryota > Metazoa > Chordata > Aves > Passeriformes > Thraupidae > Camarhynchus > Camarhynchus parvulus. Next base: position 108,904,980 of record NC_044573.1, on the reverse strand, counting down.
TGCCTTGTTCAGATGTGGAAAAATTGCATTTGAAGCCTTCAAAGGCTCCTACATTGTAAATAATAGTCAACATTTCATCAAATTAATTCAGCTGGCTATCAAATCAGATCATGGTTACAGCTGATCAAAGCCTGAAACATTTGTTTATAAGCGCTGTCTTTATTTTCATTTCTTCCAGTTGAGGAGGAATAAAAGCCAAAAATTCAGAACTGTCTTGGAAGATGGAATTGCTGAAGCATTTTCTTTTAGAAAATTAATACAACCTTATTAAAATTCTATATAGACACAGCTTGAAATGTCTTTTTTTTTCAGGTGAATGACATATTGAAGCAAAACAGACAAAATTATTAAATTTGAAACTATTGAAACAGTGTCAAATTATTCTTGATGTGCTGGATTTTGTTGAATTACTGTGCATCAGCAGTATGTTAGAATTTAGTGAAACCCCCCATTTTCTGACAGAAAATTATTTTATCCAGAACCAATTTAGTCTTTTCTAACACCAATTAATTCTGATCATAGAACAAATCACATAATAAATGGTACATGTGATCAAAGGTCTAACAAGTTGCTCAGAAATAGAAATGTTGAGATTATATGATAGATCTTCTTTCTTTGGGAATCATAAGCAGATAAGGCACCAGCCACAATATGATAAAAGACTTGGAAGAAACAAACTACCTGTAAACATTTCCCATTCATTATCTTGGGTTTCTGCAACCGTGTGACAAATCATTAGTCGTAGTGTAAGGCAAGCTTTAAAAATGTAATTACTTAATCATGCAGTTAGTTCCCCATCAATCCTACCAGCACTTGTTCTTAACTAGCTTTAAAGAACAAAATTAGGAGTAATTTGTAAGCAAAAGTAATTGAGGGAAGGCTGATATTGCCAAGGTGTTGACAGCAGTGCACATGGTGCTTTTTTCTTTTAATTCCCTGGCAAAGCAGTGGTCTGCAAACTTTGCTGAGCAGCACTGCTGGCTGGTGGAGCCTTAAACATGTCCTGGTGTCCCAGGATTGAGGTCAGGAATGGGAATTGTCCTCATTTTGTGTCACCACCTTCATGGGCATCAGAAAAGGGGCATGGGATGAAGAACAGACAGGTCCATGAGATCTGGATATTAGTTCTGCAATTAATCCTGTCTGGATTTCAGAGACTGCAGCATCTGTACCAGCACAGAGCCAGAAAAGGCAAAGGATATGTTGAGAGCAGGAAGAAACAGAGCTTGTAGTCAGTGGATTTAATATTTCATAAAACTCCAGGGGATCTAAAATAGGGTAAAGTAAAAATGGCTGGCGAATGGAAACTTTTTAATGTGATCTGTTCCACTGGAGAGTGTAGATTTATCAAAGCTTGAAGTATCAGAAGAGGGGGCAAAAAGTATTTTGAACCCTCTTTTTACCTGTGAATGTTATGAAAAATTATTTGAAATTATTCAAGAGTCTAGTCTTGTCATTGTCAAGGATGAAAAAGTCTAGTGCCTTGATTTTAATCCACTTGTTAACTGCATTGTCTGCCTGTGTGAAAAACAGTGTGGCCAGCAGGTGCAGTATAGGGATTGTCCTTCTGTGCTGGGCACTGGTGAGGCCACACCTTGAGTCCTGTGTCCAGTTTGGGGTCCCTCTACTCAGGAAAGGCCTGGAGGGGCTGCAGCATGTCCGGGGTAGGGAACAGAGCTGGGGAAGGGCTGGAGCACCAGGAGGGGCTGAGGGAGCTGGGAAAGGGGCTCAGCCTGGAGAAAAGGAGGCTCAGGAGGGACCTTGTGGCTCTGCACAACTCCCTGACAGGAGGGGACAGCCAGGGAGATTGGGCTCTGCTCCCAGGGAACAGGGACAGGAGGAGAGGAAAGGGCCTCAAGCTGTGCAAATATTTATGAAATCAGGCAGGAAAATTAAAAATTAGTTTTTTATTAAAAAAAAAGCCAAACCCAGATGGACTTTTTGCAAGATTCTTTCTTCTTGGGAAGATTAAATTGCCATGCAGGATACTGCAGATGGAGGTAGACTGTTCAGGGAGATTCCTCTATACCTGTCAAGTATGCCATGGAGGAGAAAAAGACCGAGAATAGCCAAGGCAAATGGAAAAATAAAAATGGAGTTTTCCAAAGGAAACTTGCCTACTTTTGATCAAATATTTAATGGAAACTTATTTCAAGATGTGTCTCTTTTGAAAATTGGTTGCTTTTTTAGGGAAATTTGGGAGGACGAGGAAGTGTTGGATCAGTTTTCACTCTTTTGCAGCAGTCAGCAAGGCATGATGAACTAAGGAAAGACCAAAATTAAGAGTTTTCTGATATTGTGATCTATGCCCTCCCAAATGCTTGCAGGGATAAAATGGAAGAGAGTGTTTTTTCAGAAAAGAGAATCCTTCTGCTTGGGGATGAGGGGTGGAGAAAGATATTCAAAGGGAATAGGTGATCTTCAGGTGATCTGAAGAAGAAAGTGGAAATGGCTGGTGAAGGTGAAAGTTCACTGCAGAAAGTGTCTCTACCTCAGCTCAGCTGAAACTAATTAAGTGATTGCAACCCATTTATTTTCAATAATTGTGTCTGTGGGTTTATTTAGGACATGATGTTGAATGATCTCTAAAGGCATGGTCCTTGTGACACCTGATGATCGCAGTGTGTTTGTGTCAGACACCTCTTGTCTCCACCAATGGTCAGAGGGTTTATGAGAACCACACAATCAGCTCATTTCAGTAACTTCTAAATTACTTGAAACTCTGGCTAGTAAAATCTTGCCTTTTTCCCATGCTCCTGTCTTGACTGTGAGTTGCAAATAGGGAGGGAACAGAAGAAATGTTACTTTGATAGGGCAAGGATAATATGAGTTCAAAATGTAAGAAGAAATATTTAGATGAGCTATTAGGAAAAAAATTTTCCTTGTGAGGGTGGTGAGGCCCTGGCACAAGTTGTCCAGAGAAGTTGTGGCTGCCCCATCTCTGGAAGTGTTCAAGGCCAGGTTGGATAGGGCTTGGAGGAATCTGATCTGGTGGGAGGACTCCCTAGCCATGGAAGGAAGGTTGGAGCTCGTTGGTCTTTGAAGTCCCTTCCAACCCAAACTGTTCCAGGGTTCCATGAAGTGCTGCACACTCAAGGTGTGGTGCTTTGCATCACAGCAAAGAGGCATTGGAGGAAATTGTCCCAAGCAATGCACTCAGGTAATTGAACTTCTTTTCCTTAGGGACATTGTGTGTGTGGACCATGATTTTCATTTGCTGTTTTAACCAGCAGGTATTTCAGCAACAGGAACAAGAGTGTTTCCCTCTAAGGAGGGGAATTTTGTACTCAGCAACATTTAAGGAAAGATGAGCCAACTTGACACATCCAAAACCCTGGAAAAAGGCAAAGTGAACTCACCCAACAGAAACCATTTTCTCCTCACAAAGTCTCACCCCTAACTCCAAACTTTCTACACTCTGAGGATGGGTCTTGTTTAAACAATTCATAATGTGATGGTACCCGGTATTTAGTAAAAGCACTGAAACTCTTTCATGGTGCCACAGATTCACTTGCTGAACATGTCATGAGGCAAAATTTTATAGGCATTGTAAAATCTTTTTACCACACACAGCTGCATTACCCAAAATGACTCAAATCTGCAGGGCATCTGAAACACACACTACAGCAATAATAGGCTTTGCTGCTTAAAAAGTGATTATGACTAATGCACAAAAACAATTATCACCAAGCTTAATTGCAAAGGATTAAGCACAGCATATATATGTATATAACTATGCATACATGCATTTAAATTTATGTTCATATACATCATATTCCATATTTAGGTTCTTACTAGGAAAGAGGATCTAACAAAAAATAAAAATGAGGGGAATATGATTATTTCTGGAAGAAAAAAAAAAGAAAAGAATATAAAGCAAAAAATAACCCCACAAAACCAAGAAAATTCTTGTTCAACAGAAGATATGGAAGTCAGCCAGAAAGCACAGACAGTGATCTGAGTGTTAAGGGGGTTTACTGAGAATGATTATATTGAGTTCTGTTTGAGCTGAATGTTCATTGACAGTATTCTAATATTGAGAGTGATCTGCAATTGATCCTCAGGCGAAGACAGCAAAACATAAAAAAGGTTAAATTCTATTTATTCTTTGCATTCCCAACATAAGTTTTAAAATCATTTATAAGCCACAGGTACAACCTGTGTTTTTTATTTATTCCCATCCTTGGAAGTGTCCAAGGCCAGGTTGGACAGGGCTTGGAGCAAACTGGTCTAGTGGAAAGTGTCCCTGCCCACAGCAGAGGATGGAATGAAATTAATTTTAAGATCCCATCCATCCTAACTGTCCTATCTTCGATGGTTTCTAAAATCTGAATTAACTTGTCATTCATGATTTTTTGCTAGCTGCTTTATGAAAGAGCTTATATTTTTTGCCTCAACAACCATATTTTCATGGACTTCCATTCCTAAATTATCTGGCCCATGTACTTATATTTTTCCAGGCTATCAAGATTGTCTGGCAGTATGATCTGGAGAAAGGTGCTGTATTCCTACACTGGCTAAATCCAGGACAGCGCACAGCATTTCACACCTGGCTACTGCCCAGTCCCACCAGATCAAGTCAACTCAGTGTGTGCATAAACTTTTCCTATAAACCAGCAGAACAGGTACCAACTGCTTTATTACAATCATTGTTTGATGAGGTTATTGTTATTTTTTTTTCTGAGTTTCCAGCTGTGATGGTCCTTAAGGAAGGAGGCAGTTGTGATTAAAGCAGAAACAATTAGGAAAAATGAGCTAAACCCTCAACTGTTGCCAGCTTCATTGACTTCAAGAAAATTAGGTCAACTGATGTCAATTGGGTGCCCCACCAGTTGAGTTATCTCTTCCTTCTGCTCCAGGCTTTTGCTGTGACCTTCAGTAATTACACCATGCATCAGGCACACTAGTGGAGGGACTAAGTTGTTTGAAATGAGGTGGATAAAAGAGAAGAAAAAAATACAATGATTGTTATTAGTATGAATTGCAGTAAGGCCCATAGGCTGGGAAAGGCAATATTTGTAGTGTGCAATCAAACATGGGTAGGATGATGCCTGGGAACACTCTGTTCCACCAGCAAGGCTCTGCCAAGCAATCCTTTCACCCCTGGCTGTGGATCACTGTGTTAATAACTGTGTCAAGTCTTCCTTGATTGTGCTGCTACAGATGAGTCGTTTGATGCAGCTTTTTAGACTCTGAGGCTGTGTTTGAATTAGCAAACCTGCAGCAGCAGGTCAGTGGCACAGTGTATCTCCTCCCATTAAATCCTTAGCACAGCCACTGGGTTGTGTTTAGCTGTATTTTTATAGAAAAACTCACACAAATGGTTTGGGCAATGGCACTGGAGCACTCCCCATCAGCAATTTGGATTTGAGGGTGATGGTGGCTGTGTGTGTGGATATAAACACTGCTGTGCCAGGTGCTCTGACTCCCAGAATTATCCCTGGCTCTGTTGAAATATGCAACATATGAAGCTGAAGAAAATCCAGTGCAGCTCTGTGGTGTCTGTTTACTCTATATTCAGATATCTCCTATTGAAAACTGAGGTTCCTGAATTTATGGTGGACAAAAATTACTGATTGGCTTAAATACCAGCAAAATGCAGACATTCTGCTTGGCTTCACTACGGGTATGAATCTTAGGATTGTTTTGGCTGGATTTACTCTTTTTTAGATAATTAGAATCCCAAATATTTGGGGCCCATAGTGATGCTTCGTTGTTTACATTTTATTAAAGACTGATTTCATTGAATCTAAAATTTAGGCATGTGGCATTAACTCAACAGCTGCTACAGTAGAAGGAGAGACAGACTTCTTCAGAAGAAACTTTGTCCCACATCTCTTAGATGTGTCTCTCCAGATGGGACAAATTTCCTTCTGGATGTGCACATCCTCCTCTATCAACCATTAAGGGAGCCCAGATGAGTTGCTTGGAATGTATGCCTGGTGTTTTAATGATAAAATTAAGGAATTAATCACATTCACAGACCTGAGGTTTGTAAAAGGAGGCTAGAACTTCCAAAACCCTAGGAAAGTTAATGGGAATTAGGTGTTTAAAGCCAAAATTAGGGTAGAACAGGGCTGGTTCTCCTAGAGAAATATAGATTTTTTTTCTGATTTTTTTTTTCTAATCAGACTCACTCCACATGACATTCTAATTAGGTAGAACTACATCTTGAACTTTTGAAGGATATCTTAAAAGTTGAAATTCAGTATCAGAGGAAAAGTTATGCAAACCCTAAAAAAAGTTTAAAAGTTATGTCTTTATTTTTTTCATAGACTTTTAAATATATTTATGTGAGTTTTTTCCTATTAATGTTACATTTGAAAAATTCATTCTGTTTTGTTTTTTTTATTTTTTTACCGGTGAAAAACTAGACCTTTCTTGTTAAAAATCTGGTGTCTTTTAAAAATTCAAATTTGAGAAAATGTCAGCAGAAAACCCTGATATTTTACTCAAAGGCTGCTGTGTTTTGCATTTCTGATGGAAAAAAAAAATCAGGAAAAAAATTTATTAGCTCTTTAGGAGAACATCTGTTTGTGATTGACTTAAGTCATTAGTCTGGTGTTTTTGTTTTGCTTCTTTTTCTTTTTTTTTTTCTCTTGAGAGCCAAACTTCAATCTTGTTCCTATCCTTTCTAATAAAAATCCCCGATTTTCCCCTATCAGTTTTGAAGAGACCAAAACGTTCCATTTTCACGAGGGGGAGAAAATAGCAGTGATTAAGTCGAGCTCTACACCTCTCAATAGAAAACAGATATTTTTTATGGAAAGCGGCCACAGCTGCACGTAACAACATGCATTAGTGCATCTTGCAGGGAAATGAAATCGAACAGCAAGACACGATCATAAGCCTATCTTGGAGTGTAGTCAATTTGTCCAGTAAATATTGTGGCATTAACAGTTTTATTTGTTGATCATTTCTGATGTTAATGGTAATGGGCCCCTTTGGTATTGGGATATTTATGTCTGACAGCGTGGTGCAATTTACATTAATAAGACTCATTAATTTCAGATGGTTTCTTCTATGGAGGAAGGAAATATTAGAAGTGTTTTGTGGTGGTTTTTTTTCAGCATCAGTCTCTCTCTCCATGCAGCACAGAGCCACTAAGCTACATGGCTGTACAACAATGAATGCTCCCTTGTTGTTGCTATTAATGATTTCCTTGCCTGCCAAAGTTGAGGGTAGATAAATGCCTCTTGGAGGAACTATCTTGCTTCCACATTTTCTTAGATTTTTCTTATTTTCCTTAATTTTTCTTTTTTCTATTCCCCCCTGCTTTTTTTCTTTTCTTTTTAGAGTTTTTTTAAGTTGTTTTGTTCACTGGATTTTTGTTCTGCAGAATTCATAATCTCAAGCAAAACCAAGAAGCATTTCTATTTCCTCCTCCCATTTCCTACATCCTCTTGGCTTCCATGATGATGACAATCCTGGCCATCATTTAGAATCTGGATGCTAAAATTAATTACAACTTTGTGGGAGGATCTATAGGAGAAATGACAATTCCTTCCTTGAAAATGGTAGGAATGACTCAGTTCTTTCCTGCGTTCAATTTTTATAACAGGAAATAGAAAGCTAATTACTGGTTATTAAGGGCTTTCTAAATCTCTCTCTCTTTTATTAGTTGGACAATGAACAGTTACTTTGTATGAGATGGGAAAAGTCAAAGCAAATAATTTATTGGGACTGATTTCCATAATGGGTTTTCAGGCACAGGCTCACAGCACTGGCAGCTGACATGACAGCCACTGTCCTGCCTTAGCTGCAAAATGGTTTTCATTCTTCATGAAAATGGAAAACTCAGTATTTTAGCTCTTTAGAACTGAGACAGATGTACTGGACAAAAGTGCACTGACTCACACTGCCTAATTCCACAGTGTGAAGATTTTGGTTTCATTTGGGTTGAGGGTTGGTTTTTGTTGGGTTTTGGGGTTTTTTTTTCAATATCTTCTCTTATTTTATTTTGCAGTCTCTAAAAAACATAAATTTGAAAGTGTGATTTTTTCAAGAAACCCAGAAAACATGATAATTTCCTAAGGAACTAATTTAAGCAATTAATTGTATAGGTAAAGCTGAGGAGTAGGGCATTGGAATTAAAATGTGAGGGTTTAGTTCAGGGAAAAAAACCCAAAACAAAAAGTGAGGGTTTTAGTCAGATCTAATTGAAAAAAAGAGAGTTGGGGTTGTTCAGCCTGGAGAAGAGAAGGTTGCAGGAGACCCTTAGAACCCCTTCCAGTGCCTAAAGGGGCTCCAAGAGAACTGGAGAGGGACTTTGAACAAGGACATGAAGTGGCAAGACATGAGAGAATGGCTTCAAACCCACAGACCACAGGGTTGGATTATAGATGAGGAATAAATTCTTTCCCCTGAGGGTGGTGAGGCCCAGAAAAGTTGTGTCTGCCCCATCCCTGGAAATATCTGAGGCCAGGATGATAGGATGGTTTGGGTTGGAAGGGACCTTAAAGGTGATCTCATTTCATACCCTGCCAGGGTATGGGACAGGGACATCTTCCTCTATCCCAGGTTGCTCCAATCCCCATCCAGCCTGGCCTTGGACACTTCCAGGGATCCAGGGGCAGCCACAGCTTCTCTGGGCAACCTGTGCCAGGGCCTCCCCACCCTGAAATACTTCCTATACCTTCATATTCTCTCCAGGTATTTCTAACCACCTTCTTTTTGCCATCAGTTCTTCTTTCACTGATTGAATAAAGAGATGAGGTTTGATGAGCACAAATAGCCCTGCACAGATTTCCCCCTTTTTCATAACTCGTTGACAGTTTCATTATTTCTGTTCAAACGAACCGGAAGCGTAAATTCACGCTCTTCCCTTTTGCCTGACCGCGGGCAGATGCTGAACAGCAGTGGGAAAAATAACTGTCTCCCTGTTTCCCTGGAGCTAACCAAAATTGCTGCCCCTGGAGCTGAGTGAGATTTCAGGGGCAAGCTGAGAAATGCACATTTCTCATGATGATGCTCTGATTAAACTTTCCTCTTTGTGTGTTCATGTCCTTTATTTGCATCAAGGACCAGAGTGGTGCTGCCTGTAATGCAAACTGCCCCTCTGTGGGTACTTTCTAATGCTGCCAACAAAAAAAAATGCAATAAAACAGTAAAGGGAGATATAAAATAAAAATAACAATGCAATGGAACAAGTTTACTATGCTGAATTAATGTCCTTATGGTACCATCATATTAACGCTCCAATTCATATTTACATGGTGACTGCACAGAAATACAGATTTTTATTTTCTCCCAGTGTCCCTCCTTCTTTGCAGCCATAGAGTTGTTGTTCATATGAACAGCTTGTGGGTGTCACCTACTAATTACCCAAGATGCAACTTTATAAATGCACCAGGCAATATCAGTCCTCTGCAGGCTGGGAAATGAACAGATCAAGAGCTGAACTGCCAAGGAGGGCTTGGGGTATTTGGGATATTTGGAGGTGCTGGTGGGTGAGAGCTGATCATGGACCATCTGTGTGCCCTGGGACCCAGAAACACCCATGCCCTGGGCTGATCCACCCCTGTGAGCAGCAGGGGAGGGAGGAATTCTGCCCCTCTGCCCTGAGCAGGTGAGACCCCACCTGCAGAGCTGCCTCCAGCCCTGGGGTCCCAGCACAGAAGGACATGGAACTGACACGACCACTGAGAATTTCAGACGGATGGATCACCTCTGCTATGAGGAAAGGCTGAGAGAATTGGGATTCTTTGGCTGGGAGAAGAGGAGGCTTCAAGGTGACCTGAATGTGCCCTTCCAGTACCTGAAGGAGCTGACAGGAAAGGTGAAGACAGTCTGTTTTCAGGGACATGGAATGATAGCCCAGAGGGGAATGGTTTCAGACTGAGGGTAGGTTTATTTAGGATTTTAGGAGGAAATTCTTTATTCAGAGGGTGGTGAGGCCCTGGCACAGGTTGCCCAGAGAAGCTGTGGCTGCCTCATCCCTGAAGGTGTCCAAGGCCAGGCTGGACAGGGCTTGGAGCAAGCTGGGATAAAGGAAGGTGTCCCTGGCCATGGCAGGGGGTGGAACAAGATGAGCTTTAAGATCCCTTCCAACCTAAAGCACTCTATGATTCTGTGATTCTAATAAACCCACCTTAATCCACCCAAGAATGTACCTTAAGATAATTTGTCTGTTCAGGGACAGATTCACCACCTATGAGAATTAAGACCTAATTCTGGCTGTCTTCTCCAACCAAACCTTACCACTACTTGAAAGGGATGTAGTCTTTAATGTGAGTGAATAAGAATCAGAGACTGATTTTTCATTTTTTAGGATCAGTGTAGATGGGAATCATATTAGATTGCATGCTAATATAAAAAATCTATAATTATTTATTTGTAATTGTGCCAAAGTTGAGATATTTGGCTAGAAAATTATTTGTCCAGAGTTGACATCCAGCTGCTTGCTTTTTATTTCTGCTTTATCCTTTTTCCTCTGGAAGGGTAGTGAGTCTGATTTTGTTTTTTTAATCCTTTGAAATGTTTATACTAAAAGACCTTACTATTCAAAAGAACAAGAAGAAAGAATCATGAAGATATTATTAGTTCTGCTTGAGGAATCACTTAAAACAAGATCAGGGATGTTGTTCATGTGAAACCTTCCCAGATTTGGCCAAACTGTAAGCTTTTGGAAACTGCTCAGTAATAAGACAGTGCAATTATCCAGTGGTTTAGTCTGAACTCAGCATGATTCAGCCCCTCACGTCTCCTGCAAGACTGTAGATCCTTGTCTGCTTTTCCCAGCTCCTTGGTCTCAGGGCTGGGCAGCCTGGGACTGGAAGACTGTAAAGTACATGGAGACAAGGGGAAACCTTATGAGCAGTTCAGCAGGGGGCTTTTGATGTGGTGGTGGAGAGCTGCAGCCAACTCTTGCTGCTGGATACCTCTGTCAATGGGAGCTGGGGCTGATTCCTGTGGGTGGATTTTTGCTGCCAGAGTGCAGATCAGAGGAAGGAAAAAGAAACTGCAGAGTCCATTAAAGAATTATGGGATGTAGAAATACGAGTCTGATTTTGTTGTTGTTTCTAGGTTTTAAACCTAAGGTGATCACCTGGACTGAGAAATAATTCAGGTTGATTTTTTTTTGGTTTTTTATGGAAACCAGACTACAACATGCTGTTGGAGCCAGTGCAGAGGAGAACTGCCCTGCCCAAAGATGCTCTGAGTGTTGGAGCCCCTCTGCCTGGGAGACAAGCTGAGAGCTGGGAGTACCAGCCTGGAAAGGAGAAGGCCAAGGGGACACTTTAGTGACTTTTCCAGTGCTTAAAGGGGCTCCAGGAGAGCTGGAGAGGGACTTGGGACAAGGGGTGGAGGGACAAGACACAGGGAATGTCTTCCCACTGTCAGAAGGGAGGGATGGATGGGATATTGGGAAGGAATTGTTCCCTGTGAGGGTGGGGAGGCCCTGGCACAAATTTCCCAGAGAAGCTGTGGCTGCCCCATCCCTGGAAGTGCTCAAGACCAGATCGAATGGATCTTGGAGCAATGTGGTCTAGTGGAAGATGGCCCTCCCCATGGCAGAGGGGGTGGAATGAGAGAATATACTGATAATGTACCTTCCAACCCAAATCTTTCTCTGAATCTATGATTCTATGCTATCAGATCTTCAAAAAAATTACCTTAAGGAGTAGTTGTATGCTGGCAACCTTCATCCTGGAACTGCTAAACTTCAGAATTTTGATATTCTGGGAAGATTCTTTATTTGCTTAATTTTTTTTTTATTAGCTGAAAGTTGTGTCTCTCACTGTCCAAGTGAACCCACTAATTTTTCCCTGTAGTTCTGAGTCTATCCATGTCCTGTTTCAAAGAGGAGGCACTTGACTACTGGGCTTCTCACAGTGCCCTAAAAGCTGCGGCCTGTTTTCTCCAAGAAAACTGAGGAAAGAGAAATAAACTAGTTGTAACCACTCCAAATGCCAATTATCAAGTTATATATAAATATTTCTTTTCCCACCCAGTGCCACAGACAGCTGCTTAGAGGTAGCAGTACAGAAATCACCTCCTGAAAGGTGCCCATGTCCTTGACAAGAGCACCAGGATATTTTTGTGGGACAGCTGCATTTGCAGTTGTTCCTCCATATCTGAACATATTCCCTAAGTGGATTTGCTCTTGGTTCTCTGCTGAAAACAAGGTTCCCATTCTCAGCGGTGACACAGCTTGAAATAAATCTACGTTACCTAAAAAAAAAAAAAAAAAAAAAAAGCCACCGTTAAGAGTAAATTAAAGCAGATACGTGGGCTTTGATCAAGTTACAAGCAGGCAGAAGTGTTAATATACTGGAGCATTTTCACAGCGGAAATGAATTACACCATGGGCCATGCAACTGTAAAGTCGAGCGGAAATTGTAACAAAAAAAAAACCAAGGACTGAGTCTAAACTGTGAAGGATGTTGGCAAATGTCCAGGAAAAGGTATGGCTGGTGCCAAGCTTGCATAAAAGAATGGTTTAACAGTCACTCCAATTGCTATAACTGCTGCTTCTTTTTTTTTTTCTATTTTCCTTTTTTTTTTTTTCCTTTTAGCTGTTTTTCCTATTGTAACTAATCTCATTAAATAAGGCCCATTGTCTCTCCCCCTCAGACAACAGGCTCATTCAGAGGAGCTGTGCCATGCATTGAGATCCTCCAGCAGGGTCGGAAAGGGACAACAGCACATCGTAAAAAATAGGATGGATTGAGTGTGTTCCACCCTGAAAGGCAGGAAAAAGCCTTCACAGCATGTCTGAAATTCAGCACCATTTGAAGACATCTATTAGAAAAGCCTGTGTGAAATCCTATCAATATTTAAGATTATTGGGAGGTGGGAGAGAGGAGAGTTTTGGGCATGTCTGATGATTCCATAAACCTATGACAGTGTGACAAAAGAGGGGATCAGCCACCAGGATTAGTGTGAGGGTAACAGAAGGAAGGCAAAATGTAATGCAGAGAAAGGTCAAGTTTGAGGATCTGATACAACTCCCTCAATGGAAATGGGAAGTTTTGAATAAATTAATTAGAGAATTCAGGCAACTCTAGTTATAAAATACCTAATCACTTATCCACCCCTTCCCTTTATTAGAAGAATACTTGATGAATGAATGTTGATCATGAAAAAGCTCCTCAGAAGATAAAAGAAATAACACAAAACTTAGTTCTATCAAGAACACAGAGATAGATAAAATAACATCCTTATAACAATTACTGTGTGTAGTAACCAGTGTTTGTAACTAAAATTCCAAGGCAAATCTAAGTATTTGGTGTCCTAAATCATTCTGACACCCTGGGAGAAGACACCAACCCCCACCTCTGTTCAACTCTCTCTTTTAGGTGGTTTAAATGTTCAGCTTAAGCTCTCTGCACCTCCCATGCAGGATCTTATAGAAAGCTGATGGCTAATATACTGCTTGTCCTGTTTAAAGGGAAAAATAATTAAGAATTTGACTTACTATTTCTTTATCTGAGTGTGACCAATACCTTTCAATCTTACTACAGTCAGTCAAGGTCTTTTGGACTTTTGACCATCACTGAGCAGCACATGCTGTTGTTGAGGAAAATTTCCCTGGTTAGGAAAAAAACAGCATATGGATAGAAAAACAGATGTATGGGTAGATAATCTTCAGGTATGAATATTATCCTCAGTGAAATGATAGATAAAATGTCAACTTCTAGGTGAGTTTCCATTCAGTGTTGCACCTATGGAGGACACTAAGTGGAATCCATGTGAGTTAAATAACTTTTATTTTGGAGAAGGATATTCTTGCTAAGGAAATGCACACAAAGAAAAACTGAAACATCACAGAACCTGAAGCAATAGGAATAAATCACAAATATTAAGTAGATTAATAATAACTGTCATGTTACATCCCAGAAGCTTTATCCCTCAGCCTTGGCACTTCTCTCCACAGTGGTTTTCATTAGTGGTTGCAGTTAAGAACAGCAAGAATCTGTTCTTACCATTTCCATTAACATTTTAAGAAACAGAGGCATTGTGGGCAAATCAAACTCAACTGGACCATGAGGTAAATCCCTCAGCCACAGCCAATTTGGATCCCATTTTACACAGAGCTAATCTAGATTTAAACCTGCTGAATTAGACCTGAAGTCTCACAGTCAAGTCAGCGAGAGCTGACTCTGATTTTTTCTTCTCAGGTGTAAGAGGACTCTGGATGCTCATCTGGTGTGAGCCATCCATGTACAGCACTGGAGTCATCAGAGCTATTTATATTTAATTATCTATACAGGGAGATAAAATTATTCATAATTTATACCTCTTGATCTGCATCCCCTGTGGTTTTAGTGCTTTACATAAAAGTTTAGTACCTGGACAGTTGCTGAGTGATACATCTGGTCTGGTGGTTAAATGACAGAGGTATTTCCATTAACATTAGCTTAAGCTATTTGCAGAGCCAGGAAAAATATTGTGGATTACTTTTAATATTTGGATCCTCCAATAAATTGTTTGACTTTAATAACAGTACTTTTCATGTCTTGCCTATGACATTGCCTGGGTAACACACTAGTAAGTGGGAATGCACTGAAGAATTATTTGATAACATCATGGATGTCTCCTGCATATTTGTGTAAATGGATAAATAATGAATTCTTTTTATAAAAAGTTGTGCTTGTGAAAAGGCATGGCCTTACCGCCTATCTGAAAATTCCTTACAGAAATTCTGAGAATTTCCTTCCAGCTACCACATGTGAATTGCAAGGTAGATAATTTCCATGTATTGACATTCTTTCAAATATTTACTGTGCTTTGCATGCATTTATAGAAAGAGTTTGTTGAGTTTTTTTAAAGGAAAAAAAAAGCTTACACACTGCGAAATAAGATGAGAGTTAAAACTTTGTAAGAGGCAACATCTTTGGAGAAATTTTGATTACTTTGTAGCTCTTACACATAAAAAGGAGCAAAAAGGAGTACTTCTTGACACAATACCAGGAATAATGTGCATAATAGACAGCTGTAATTCATCCCCAGGTACATTATTAGTACCAGCTCTTACGTAGGCTCACACAGCCAGAAGAGTCCACGCTGTTCTTCATTTTTCACCCACTGCTGCTGTTGGGCAGTACTACCATGAGAGTGATCCACAGGTTTTTGGTAAGGTCAGGCTGCTCCAGAATATCACCCCACCAAATCTGAGAATCACAGAATCATTTGGGTTGGAAGGGACCTTGAAGCTCACCTCATTTCAACTCCCTGCCATGGGCAGGGGCACCTCCAACTATCCCAGGTTGGTCCAAGCCTCATCCAACCTTGCCTTGGACACTTCCAGGGATCCAGGGACAGCCACTTCCAGGGATCCAGGGACATCTCTGGGCACCCTGTGCCAAGGCCTGGCCACTCTCACAGGGAAGAATTTCTTCCTAATATCCCATCTAAATTACCATCCTTCAGCTTAAGGCCATTCCCCCTTGTCCTGGAAGAGCTTGCCCTTGCAAAATCTCCTTTTACAGCTGTATTGAAGGTTCTCTTGATGTACTGGGAGGTCTCCCTGAAGTCCTCTCTTTCCTCTTCCATCACCAATGTGAACAGCATGGTTTGGATTACAGAATAATTATTTCATTTAAGAAACTCTTAGACCTTTCCTTTGGTTATTTACAGGCAGCTTTTCTATTCCTTATCCATAGTTCAAATACATTTACCCATCATTTTACTGGTATGTTAGGAATTTCTAACATTGCCAATTCCACCCACATGCCAATAGGATATGATGGTGTTTGGGACAGGAAGAGTGGGATCAACTTCAGCTAACTCCATCAGCCACAAAAATGGATTTTTAAATCTCAGCCATTTACCTCATCTCCTTTTAACTTCTTTAAAGCATCAGCTCTACTTTGAGGATGTTGGTTTCAAGAATCACATTTTTAATCACTCACAGGTGTTTCCACACTGCCCCACTTTTGTCAGTGGCACTGAGGCAGATTTTGGAGGGCAGTTCAGCTGTGTGAATGTAGAGTCTTCCTTCAGGATTCATTGTGACACTCTTCCCATCCTATTGACTGAATTAACTCACTCTTAGACTGAAACTGGGATCCAAAATGCTCACATAGGAACAAATGTCATACATGTCTGCATTTAGGAGAGCTGAGTTACAACTCAACGATTACGTTGGATGTAGTTGTCTCTATGCGGGGTCACTATCCTGCTCAGATTTAATTTCATTTTAATTAAATTTTTATTTCTTTAATATATACTTTTTAAATTGTGTCTGTCACCAATTGGCTCCCAACTTTCACTGCAGTAAAAATAAATGGTTTCTAAGTGTAATACATTTCCAATTCTCAACCTGACTTGCAGAATAAAACTCCAAACCCAGAAGAAAATCTGATCTCTCCAAACCTTGTGAAGAAAAATATCCCCTTTTTTATTGAACTTCATGCTCTGTTCTGGCTCACTCTTATTATAAACTGCTGTTGATTATCTAATTCTTCTGGGCATATGAGCAATGCCAGAATGTCGGTTTTACATTAAAAGGATGTAGTTTAAAAAACAAAACAAAACCCTAAATACAGAAATAAAATATGTGTTTAATTAGGGCTTTAATCTTTCCTGAGCTCATTAAAGAAAAAAAAAAAAAGTAGGGAATGGATGCCCATAGGGTCTGATAATATTTTCCTAGAGTGAAAACTGCTTCTACAATATATATTAGTAAACATCCATTTGTGTTAGTAATTAACTTCAGTGTTTTGGTATCCATTTATTTCTCCTGATTTCATGTTCCAGTCCAGATCATTGTTAAATGAGCAGCACCATAATAGCCCTGATAGAACTGTTTGGACAATTGTTTTTCAGTTAAAGCTGAGCCATAGCTGATCTCTATTTGCCCCACAGCTGGGCTTGCAGATCTCTCCAGACCTTTGCTTTTGGGCAGATGAGCTGGACAGAGAAAAATTCTATAAAAAATTCATATATTTTGAGGCTAGTGAACCCAAAATTAAGAATATTGAATTTCTCCAGGAAATAAATGTAGTGTTTTCGTTAGGCTGCAATAACATTAAAAAATATATAAAGAAGAACAGGGAAAAAAAACAAATAAAAAGAACTATTTCAGGGAAAAAATGTTCATAATACACAGAAAAAAGGCTTCTAGTATATAAATCTGCAAGCACAAACTGATAAGCAAAGCACAAGAGGCATGAGGAAGCAAGTGAAATTCCTTCCTCCATTAAAGAAATCTGATTGAAAATATCTGATGAAACCATAAATAAATGATCCCAGAAGATAAATCTGGAGGAAAGAGGGGAATATATTGAAGGAGTAAGGATCACTGTGAAATTTCCAAATATTTTCCTGAAAAACCCAGAGAAATTTTTCAGTCACTGGTGTTGAATGCGTTTCATTGACAGGTGGTAAATGTATTTCAAAGACAGGTGAGGAAGAGAGTGAAGGAAATAAATATTACTAAGTGGTTCAGAGGAAACTGAAAATACTTTACTGGTCATATGAAGGGCCAAAACAAAATATAAAAAGTAAATTAAAATGTTAATATTGTTCCTTAAATAATCAAATCTGAGCATACCTGTGCATATTCTTATGTCTATGTCCCCTGTCTACAGATTTGTGGAGTGCATATTTAATGAGAAATGCAGAATTGTGTGTGTGTTGTTTTCTATCATTAAACTCTTTTTTTTCTCAGTCCTTTTCTAAAGGAAATATTTTCTATAGATGATTTACTATGAAAAAATATTTGCAAAATTATGAAAAATTTTATATACCTCACTAATGTAAAAAAGCTAGAACTGTTCTAACAGTCCTAAGAAAAATGAGCAGGAGATATTTTCAAACCATCCTGTCCAGTCAAATATTTTTGTTTCAATTATGTCTTTCTTTTTACTCAAGGTAAAGGCGTTGCAAAGATGTCTTTTGAGCATGCAGCATCCTGGATTTTTGTGTGTGAGCACTCAGTCTGTTCCTGGTCATTTTTTTGATGACTGCCAGTCAGATTTGTCCAAAACCTTGGCAGAGACCAAGCCAACAATTACAATCTATACCAGACTTTGGAAAAATATCTCAGTCTGTGCTGGATCCTGTTAACTGCAATAGACAGAAAAGTGTAATGCTAATTTTCTGTATAATATTGGCTGAACCAATTAGGTTTTCAAACCTTTGTGCCTGAAGTTAAGCATATAAATTATTTTTAAGGTATTTAAATAAAATTGGCTAGGTTTTCTGAGAATCTTCTCAGCCAATTTGCTTTAGACTTCATTAAAACTTTAGGTGATCGGTGTAGCAGCGTCATCCATGCCTGGGTTAAACTGAGACTTTTCCTTTTTATATTTTAAATCCCAATTTGGATTAGGAACTCAATTCTGAATTATGTCCTGATCTTATTTCTAAACTTGCCAAGAGCAAAATTATTATAAAGAATCCCAGACAGATATCTTGTTCAGGACAGGGACTTAATCCATACAGGAAAACAAGAATTATCCTGCATATTTTAACATGGAAATTTCAGCATGTGTTTTCATTTGAAACCAAAAGTTTTTCACCTTTTTTTCTCAGGGCAAAATAAGATGCACTTCCTTTCTCTAAAGCTTCATATGCTTATCTGGGAAGTGGGCACCAGATGCACAATTTTGCTTTTATTTGAGTAAACTGGGATATCCCAGCTGACTTTCGTTACTGGTATTATTGCTGAGCTATTGGTCTAATTGGTATTGGTATTATTTCTGGGATATTGATATCATAACCTGAATACATTTTGACTGGCAAATTTAACCACAGAACTCTTTGCTAGACATGAGGAGTTATTCCAAAATATGTAGCATGACACATGATACATTTTTGTGGGAACTTGGTCTTAAATAACTAGTCTGTTCCAAAAAAAATGTTTTATTCAGATTTCTAGGGTCTTGGAATTGGTATTTTATGACCTATTAGGTTAATTGCTTGGGATCATCCACACTGTTTGAAAGATCTGTCTTCAACAGGAATGGGTTTTGACTGTCAGTTTGCCAAACAGACACAGGGAGATCAAATTTATCCAATTGCTGCAAGGTTGTAATGTGATCCCATTTATATGTGCATACCACACATAGCAAAGTGGAACCTCAGTTCCTTATTAGAGTCTCTGAGTGCTGCAAACAGTAAGTGAAAAGGATCAAAAAGACAAGAGAAAAATATAGCTCAATTTTCAGAGCAGCCACAGCTTCCCCTGAGATTGAAATTTTATTGCTTTAGACAGTGCATGCAGATGCAGTAATAAGTGGTCATTGCCTCTAAAAATCACAGAATCATGGAATGGTTTGGGTAGGAAGGCACCTTAAAGACCACCTAGTTCCAGCCCTCTGCCTTGGGCAGAGACACCTTTATCCTGGTTCTGACCAGGAGAGGGTTAATTTTTGCGGTAGCCAGGAAGGAGGAGGTGATGCCCAGGACTTGGAGGTGATTCTACACCTCCTTTCATCATTTTCTGGGAATGAGAGGTTTCCTTCCAGGCTGGGATAGTGTGGTAGAGGTCAGGTATTTTCTGGTTTTGGGAGTTCCTCGAGGTTGAGCAGTAATATTTCCTTTCTTGTACCCTCTGTCATCACAGTATTGTGGTTGTTACTGTTCATTTTCTTACCTCACTGCCGTTCCCAGTAAATTGTTCTTACCTCAACCCACTCTCTTCACCCTCTGTGCCTCCAATTCTCTCCAGTCCTCTGCAGCGTAAGGGGAGAGGGAAGTGAGTGAGCAACACATGGCTTGGAGTGACTTAAGTGGGAGCCCTAAATCAGAGAATATCATTCCTAAACCATGGCGCATTCCACCAGACCAGGTTGCTCCAAGACCCATCCAACCTGGCCTTGGACACTTCCAGGGATCCAGAGGCAGCCACAGCTTCTATAAGCAGCCTGTACCGGGGCCTCACCACTCTCACAGAGTGAGAATTCCTTCCTAAATACAACAGGAATTAATACAAGAACACATAACCTCTACAGTAGATAGTTTGTGGAACTATTTGCCAAGAATACAAATAAATTCATCTTCAAGTGCTATCTGAAACTAAGAAATAGCAGCGCCTCTCTGAAGCTGTCTTTCAACTGAATGAGAAGTGATGGGCTTCATGCAAGAACTTGAAAGTACAAGGTGTGAGACTCATCTTGCACCTTATTGAAAAGTTTTGCATGCAACACCAAATTTTCCTTATAGCCTGTGGAGGTGACTTCTCTTTTTCTAACAGCAGTGTCTCAGCTAGATGGGATGGATCACTTCCAATAGAATGTCCTTTTCCAAACATTTTGGTAAGCAGCAGCAGAGGAAATGAATCCTCCCTCATGATCATCTTTATGGAGCCCCGAACCATCAAGATGATGGTCTTGCTTGGCCCCTGACAGCAGTACTGGTAATTGTGGTGGGATCTGTGTAGCAGCAAGGACTACTCCATTTGGTGGTTATACCCTTCACTGGATGGAAGACAAGCTTTCATAAAATGAGGCAGAACCATTTAATTTTATCCTTTTAATGTAGCTGCTATTTTGTTGAGGCTTTTCTTAATCAAGGATGGAATTTTAATGTGATCTGGAAGTTGGAGAAAAAGCTTGGAAGCATTGTTATTGCTATTTATATAATTGTTTAGTTAGCAGTAGTGGGAGGTAGTAATATCATCCTCTGCATTATTAGAGTGAAATAAATGTTGGGAAACATTGGTCATGACAGAATGAAAACAAAACAAAAAAATTAAAAGAAGAGAAAAATGTTCTCTCTCCTGTTTTTATAGTAACAATAACATCTATAAACCAGCCCAAAGAATAAGAAATATCATGTTAGAACCAAACATGGATATAAAAATAGTAACAAGAACAACCACCAAATCTGCTCTTCAGACAGAAAACAAGGTAATTAACTCTGCTCCCATTCTGATGGTTTCATTTGAATTTATGTAATTTCCTTTATTTTCTCCTTTGTTTGTTCTATTCTCCTTTACCCGTGTGCTTTTATAATTTCTGTTGTTTATTCATGGTGGAGCTGGTTGGAGCTTTCAATCAAAAAAAGAAAAAATACAGAATAGGAAAAAAAAGGAAAAAAACCCTAAACAACTGCACTATCCTCCAACTGGCCAACATGGAGGTTGGAGACCACACGGGGATCAAAGCGATATGAGGACAACAGGGGTTTCATTAAAATGTTCTCCTCGCTGCCTGAGGAAAGAGCAGTGAGGACAGAGGGAGAGGGGGAGGGGGGAAGGGAAATCATCTGGTCCAAACAAGTTTAACTAAAAAAAAAATCCAAGCAAACCACCTGTGGTCTCCTTGGAAACTGGCTTGCAACCCCTCCAGCCACCTTTTAATGAAACCCCAGAGCCCCTTTATTAATTTATTAAAGAATCTATTTTCTGAAGATTCATAAACCGCGCATAACTCATATTCCAACACATCTCTGCTATGCTAATAGCGCGTGCTGCCATGAATAATTAATTCTTTAATTAGTAATAATTAGAGGTTGTTGTATAGGTCAAACCATTGGGCTGACAGCATGCTACTGTCAAAATGTCATTTGAATTAACAGGACTGTGGCCCTTTCTACAGAGAATGGTTCGTTGTTTGGGGTCAGTTGTCCCCTCCCCTCCAAATTTTATTGTTTTAAGAGTGAGTTGCTTTAGAAGATGTGGAACACATAAAAGGAAATGTTTAATAGCATTTAAAGGACAAAAGAAAAGGCTGCAGACCTCCAGAAGATGCTTATAATGGTGGATCTTGGTCCGGGCATTGTTTGTTCCCTTTGTGGGTAAAGGAAGAAAAAGGGAAAGGGATAGAAGCAGTTGCACTGACATTCTGGACTAAGCCAAATCATGGCTTTTGGGTCAAAATCACAAATTTTTAGTCAAAATCACTGTTCACTCTCCACATCCCTGCAAGGGCTGCATTTGTGGGTCTAGTTCTTCTACTCAGTGGGTAACCAGAAGAATTTAATCCTTGTAACTGCTGCACCAAGGTGTAGGTTCAGCTCCTTTCTGTTTATAGTCTGAAGGAATCTGAACCATGTTCCCCCACTTTTTCAAGGGAATATAGAAACCACTGGTATAGACAGGCTTGAAAACTGAGTTTTAGTCCTGCTCTGCACTATAGGAAACAAAATGTCCCCACCAAGAAAAAGGTAACAAGTCACCCTATTAGTTGAGCCACTTGGTTGGAAAGAAGACAGTTAAGAAGCAAAGGGAAAACACCAAATTAATGAGAGAAATATGCTGAAAGTATTGATTCTGCCTCTATTTTTTTCACTCCTGGTTGTGGCAGCTTCTGGAGAAGGGCGACAGCTCAGACCAAGGGTACAAATTTCCCAGAAGAGTTCTTCCCTTGGGACACAAAATGCACCAGAATTTCTCCTTTTAGGAACAAAGGGCTTATCTGAGCTTTGGAACAGGCTCTCCAGGAAAGTGGCAGACTCACCATCCTTGGATGTGTTCAAAATTGGCACTTTGTGATATGGTTTAGTGGACATGGTGGAGTTTGGGCAAAGTTTGTATTTGATGATATTGGAGGTCTTTTCCAACCTTAGTGATTCTATGAAGTGATGGGTTGGCTGGACCTTCAATCTCACCTAACACAGATGTTCTGTTATAAAGAACAATTCCTATATAAAGAATCTGATGCATGTAAACATCCTTTTCTGATTAAACATCCTTTTCTGATTTCTTTGTATCTTTTTTGGCAGAGGGAGC
This sequence comes from Camarhynchus parvulus, assembly GCF_901933205.1. Classification (NCBI taxonomy): domain Eukaryota; kingdom Metazoa; phylum Chordata; class Aves; order Passeriformes; family Thraupidae; genus Camarhynchus; species Camarhynchus parvulus. Next base: position 108,882,356 of record NC_044573.1, on the reverse strand, counting down.
AGATATCTTCAAATGCATTGGGGTTATTGCCAAAGTTACACCACTGAAGTGCTGGGGGAACATAAATGCTCAAATGAATGGCAAGAATCTGTCCTGATTTGGAGGAAGAGAAGGCAGAAAATAACTGCAATGGTGGCACAAGATAGAGAAAATGTGCATCAGATGAGGTAAATCACCTGGGCAGAGACCCACACTATCACAATTCCACTGAGCTCAGCTCAGCTCAAAGACTCCTCACGTTGCTGCTGTGCACGACAGACCCACACACAAAGCTCTGGTGGAGCAAGGGATTTGAATCATGCATTTCATTCCACTTGAAAGACCCCAACCTGAATGGGTCGGTGCTGCTGCAGTCATCACAGAAATACAAACACACAGCCTTAATCCAAACTAAAGTGAGTGAAATGAAGTCCTTAAGTCACAGTAGAATGGATTGGAGCCCAAGAGCCCACTTTTTTCCTTTCCTGCTCTGACTAAAAAATACACATACTTTCTTTCTAGGAACAACCAGAAGCCTTTTTATTCCTCTCTTCCTTGCCTGCTAACAGAAAAAATTAATAAGTGGAGGCTAAGCAAATGCAAAAAGGGTTTGAGAATGTTTTCCAGTTAAAAGGATATTAGAAAAAAACCTTTTCCATAAAGAGGGAAAAATATTGAAAAATATGACAAGATAATAAACACATAATAATAATATTCAGTGGTGTGAAGTGGCAGCTATTTTGCTGCTAGTCAAAAAATTATATTATCAGAAATCCTTTTGTATCATTACATATTGATGTTTAAAAAAATATGAAACAAAAAGAAAGCCACCAGAGACTGTACATAAATGTTGTTTTCTGTTGACAATGCAACAAGGTCAAGAAGGATTTTACATGAAAGCTCTTTGAAATCTATATCAAGGGTCTGGTTTGTAAAGCAGAACAAGTATGGTGGTGGTGGTGGTGAACATTGTTGTAGATATGCTGCTTGCAATACAGGGGACAATTTATGTTCTCCTTCTGAAAAAGTACAAAGGTTTATTGGTGTGCAAATGATTGAAATTAATATGTTAATCAGATTTTCAAAGTCAGCAGCTTGTGTTGGATTGTCAAAATACCCTCAGTGGACAGTAATAGCAATAGTAGAGTATTGGCCTCAGTGTTAAAAATGGGACAGAACTCAAACATTTGTCACCAGAGGAAGCATGATCAGAGCTATGAGCACAGTTATTAGCCCAAAGTTAGACAGCAATTGTTTTCCTTAGAAAACATACCTTAGACTAAGGCGGGAAACAGCCATCAAGATCATCAGTTCCAAACTTAAGACCATCTATCTCCATGCCCACTAAACTATATCACTCTACTCATTTTTTGAACATTCCCAGGGATGGTGATGCCTCCCTGGGCAGCCTGTTCCAGTGCTTGACCACTCTTTCAGAGGAAATTTTTTCTGATATCCAACCTGGACCTCTGCCGGCACATCTTTAGACCATTTACCTTTGTGCTATCATGAGCTGCGTGGGAGAAGAGGTCGAACCATACCTCCCCACAACCTCATACATGTCTCTAGTCTAGAAAGCACACATTGATTAATCCACATGTCTCTTTTTCCCCATCAAGGGCCCAGAAAATATAGGGGAACAGATAAATGTATGTTCTCACACTGTTTATTTTTTACCCCTTGCATGCCCTTTCCTGGCAGAAGACCCAGACTTTTGTTCTCTCTACCCACTTGATAGGTCTTGTAATTCTCCCCAACAAAAGTCCAGAACCACACATGGCTTTGTGGAGCTACCATGAACTCTGCGAACCACAATCTGTCTCTTCTGTTCCTCCTTCTGTCAAAAGAACTTCCCTTTTTCTGTTCTCTCACAACCAGCTGCACACCATTTCTTCTTAGGATTTTCGCCACTGTCTCTTAATCTCTTTTTGTATGACAGAATTGTTCCATTTATTTTTTTTCCTTTTCCACCTCTTTTTCTACCTATTATTTCCACAGTTCTTTTCTTCAGAAAACTTGTTATTCAACTCACTCTTCCAACAAAGAAACTTTTATTTTGCCTTGTTTTCATACTTTTACAGTCATCTGCTCAGTTTCTTGCACTCTTCTTTTTCAGTGGTTATCAAAACATCTTGAATAACAGATGTTTGGTCTCTTAGACCATGCTCTGTCTCGGGTCATCTTTGTATCCAGGATTATCCTTCTGCCCTGTTACAACTGTCTTTTAGCTGTGCTCAAACAGCTTCTACCACATGGCACCTCCCAGCCCATTTGACCCTTCCACTGACAGTTTAATACTCAATGGCACAATTCTAATGCACTAACTTTCAGACTTATTATTTATTTGACCAGTTCTTTTTGTTTTGGTCATTATCCCTGTGGATAAACTATCACCATGTATAACACAATGCAGATAATGCAGCCCCTTGCAGCAGGCTTCCGTTGGAAGGATTTGTGTTCACACAAAGATTTGTGTGGCTTGTTCATGCACAGATCTGTAGGTCCTGCTATACAACACCAACCCTATTACAGAATCACAGAATGGTTTGGGTGGGAAGGAACCTTAAAGTTCATCCAATTCCAATCCCCTGCCATGGGCAGGGACCCCTTTCACTAGAACAGGTTTCTCCATATCCCCCCTAACCTGGCCTTGGTTGGATGTTTTAGATGAATTGAAGCAGTCTCTTTTAGTGACCTTGAGTCAGCAGCTTCTGCCAGGTTTGTCTGTGAGAAATGGCAGAGCCAAGAACACAAACCAAACTTTTGAGAACAGTGCCAACTAATGCTATGAAGAGTCTGTCTGGCCAAGGATCTCAAGCAGTGATGGCTCTGAGTTCAAATCCGAGGTGTTGGCTTAACTTCCTTTGTTTAATTTGTCATGGGAATATCAGAAGAAAAAGCCTGCTTTTGACTTTTTCCCTTAACTTCCTCTCCATGACTAGAAGAAGATCCTTACCACGGGTCCTAAATTCTTTTTTCTTTTTTTTTTTTTACTTTTTCCTTCTTCTTTCTTCCTTCTTCTTTCTTCTTGTTCCTTTTCCAATAGAAGGACTACAATGCTTCATGTATTTAATAAAATGTTCTGGTCCGAAACACAGATCAGGAAGGCCTAGGATCCAAATTTCTCAGTTCTTGTCTGAATTCTAAAATTATTTTTGTTTTGTGCTCATAAATAACTGGACCTTCATCCTGGACACAGGATGTGTCCTGGTTAGCGTGGTATCACTTTGGCCCTGACATTTCCCCTTTCTGGTTATTATCAGAGTTATTATAGATACATAGGTTGATTAAATCATAAAACATTGCCCTGAGGTGCCCATTTTATTTTTAGCTCAGAGGAGACTCAGTAGCCTTGGAGAGCTTCTGTGTGACTCCTGTGGATTCCTCCCATGTTTCAGGCCTCCAGGGCCAGGGCAGCAGCACTGGGACATTACTGAGCATCTCAGCATTTTAGGACATCTGGTCACTTCTTCCCAAAGCTGTAAATGAGCAAGACTTGCCAGGAATTTAATAAAGGGTTTCTTCACATTTCTTTCTTGAACAGAAAAGCCTAAATGGTCTCTGTGGTTGGCAGTGCCACACAGAAATTCTGCATTGTTGTTGAGCCACAATTCTGTCATCCCCATTCCTTTTTCCCAAACTGCAAAGCAGAAGTACAAGGCTATTGTGAAGACACTTAAAAATCTCTGTATCTGATCATGCCAAAGATTCTCCAGGTAGGAAACACAGAAAAGTAGAAATTTCTCAAAAAAGGGAACATTTTAATCCATTCACACTTTTATTCAAAGAGTCATTTCTGTGCAAATGAAATGCTGGTTGGGTTTGATGGGCTTTTAATAGTCATTGTCCCACTGAGAGTACTGAGAGTGGGGCTGCAGTGATCCTTCTGCTCTGCTTTTGGGTTCCAAAGGGAACAGGTAAAGTCAAAACTCTCAGTTTCAAGCTGAAGAGCAAAAAAAATCAGCTTGAAGAATACATCTGTACATCTTAGATATTTTTTCTGTCTGAATCACTGGGTTTTTATTCCATAAAGAGTATGTAGATGACATGTAAATGTTATGTAAATTGGGTCCATAGTCCATTAAAGCACAATATTATAATCACTAATACCCTATAGGCATGGACAGATCAACCAACCAAGTTTTATTTGATCTTTGTCAGAGGAACTGAGCCCTTTTATGAAATATTTTGTGTACATGCCTTTATTGTGAAGATCATCATTTCAAAATTTGCCCATTTGGGATAAATAGATGTTGTTGATGTGCCATGCAGCAAAGTTCAGCCAGGGTATTACTACCAAAAATGCTATTTATAGACTGACCAAAATGAAAGAATCTTGCCTTCCATGGAGAAATTTCATCTGAAGTGATCACCTAATCAGCAGACTTGAACAGCCTCAAATTGGATACAGCACTTAGCCTTCAACACCTGCTACTTCCACTATCCAAATGAAATGGAAACATGGGTATACAAAAGAAGACTGGAGGGCTGTTTGGCCCTTGCCTTGGAAAAATATATTCCTTACTAATTGGCACAACTCTGTTAATAAATATTCCCTGGTTTACACAGCCCTCCTGTTTACTTAATGAAATGGTAGTTGAGGGGTTAAGGGGTTAATTGGAGAAAGGAAATGAATCTCCAAATGTATCAAAATCTGATAAGTGATTTAGCCTAATTAATAATTTACGTGTCAACATTTTTCTGGGTGCCACATGCAATTCGGGAACATAAATAATAATAAAAAACCACTAGGTAAACTCACAGCAAATTGAAGGCACCAGTTGAAAAGAATGTGAAATTTTCTGTATTGCAAACTCTTTCCCAGGGTTTTTAAAGAACTTTTCTTGTAATATTCAATGATAAGTGTGTAAGGTGGTAAACTATGGAATCACAGAATGGTTTGGGTTGGAAAGGACCTTGAAATCAGCCTTTTCCAAGCCCCTGCCATGGGCAGGGACACCTTCCACTATCCCAGGTTGCTCCAAGCCCTGTGCAACCTGACCCTGAACACTTCCAGAGAAAGGGAAGTTTGTAAACTTGTCTTGGATGCTTGTTCAAAGGTGGTGAGCAATCAGATCTCCATCAGTAGGAGTTATGCTAAATACTGAGCAGAATATACTATATTTCTGCAATTAGTTCTGGAATAATAATATATTAATATTAAGATCCAAACTCATAATATTAAAGATCCAGGCTCCATGAGCAGGGAATTGTCAAGCTGCATTCTTGGATATATGACAATTATATGTGAACTAGGAATCAGACACACAAGATTAGAAGTCTGGGGTGTCAGGAATCAGTAACATGATTAAATTAGAAAGGCACTACTACCTCAGCCCATGCAAACCTGATCGTAAGTGCAGAGTAAGCGAATGTCTCTTTTCCAGCATGAAGCTGTGCTGGATTTTCATTCAATTTCATATTATGCACTGCATAATACAACATTTCTACAAAGTTTATGTATATTTGGGCAAGTAGATCCATATTTTTAATGCTCATTTGAAAATAATTAACCCTTAATCAGTGTGAAAATGTTTTTGGGTTATATTTAGAATCTTTAATTGTTCCTTTTCTAGATTTCAAAGAAAACTAAGAGAAGATAACTCTTAACATTTATGAATGCATATCAGATCCTGAAACTTCTGTTAGATAAAATATCATCTTTTTTTAGGCAAATCTGTTACTGTTAATGTGTTAGATATTCTATGGAACACAATTCTTCCAGGCTGAGATTACCATGTCTTAGTGGTGGAAGGAGCAATCCCTTCATATACCCTGAAAAAATGAGATGGGATATGAGAAGCACAAAAAATATAAATAATTGAATGTTGACAGTTAAAAATTTTGGAGATTTATGTTCTTTCCAAAGAGAAGTCAAATACGTGGATTCATATTGAGAGATAAGAAAAGCCTTTGTCTTAAAATCCTGCTATTTTGAGGACTTTATCACATTTGCTATGAAGCAGCTTCTTGGTTAAGGGATTATCAGGCATTCTGTTTGTTTGAATGATGGGAGGACAGAAGATGCATTTAGCAATCCTTAAACCATCCCTGACACCACCAGATGAATGTCAGGTCTAGTCAGCAGAAACAGAAATGATAGGCATTCCTCTGCCTCCTTGAGCAACTTACTCTATTGGAAATGACATATACCCCTCATGAATGGGTCCTGTACAAAAGCTTTTGTACCACAGACGTGGCACAAACTTCTGTGGAACTCTCCAGAAGGGCATGTGCACCACAGCGGGTTTCATCTTGCAAAAATAGTCCCATAATTTTGCTTCAGTAAAGCAACTGAGGTGCTCAGCTTAAAGGATTTCTATTGTATCAAAAATAAATTCTCCAAGAGAGAAAAGTACCTCTATACATTTACAACTTCCAGACTGTTTCATCCCACTGCATGATGGGATCGACTTTGGAACTGCCTAAACTGACACACAGATTTTCTGTTTAAAATAATACACCTGAATTCTGCATTAGGAATGGCGAAAAAAAATTTAAACTAGCTACAATTGTTGACATGCAGGACATTTGCAACAGCAGTTAATGAATTTATTAATTATTTTCCTGCCTATTTCATCTTTGTCTGCCTTCCTGTTTCTTCTGCCCGTCTCTCTACCCAGGTATCTATCTATTAATCTTCAAACCACATATGAAGTACAGCTAAAACCACAAAACTCTCATTCAGGGTTTCACATATCCAAGGAACCTAAGTGTTCTCCTAACACTAACATTCCTCTGGCACACAATTTATAAAACTTTCCTTCCTTTTCTATGGACTTTGACTATGTGCCCTTGTCAGGACATGTGAGGTCACTGATGTTGTCAAAGATGATCTTTGTCAGTTATTGAAATGAGAACTAATTTGACTTAATACAAGCTGACAGACAAAATAGTTCATTGGTAAAACAAGCCAGTTCCAGAAACTGGTGCTAAAGAAGAGTACAGGAGCAAAAAATGTGCATTTACTCTCTCAGTTCAGGTTTTGAAAACTAGGGCTTAGCAAAATGCATCCACCTAGATACTGGTGAGAAAAATGTCTGATATCATACTTCTTTCACTGTATTTACACTTTATATATGGCTTGTTGTAGCTTGTTCTTTTACAATTTTATACAGTTAATTTCACTGCAAGAAAATTACCTCTATGATTAGTGATACCATTGTAGAACCCATGAGACACTGACATTATGGCCAGGGAATTATTCTGAAAAATCTATATCCCAGCAAATTTTGTTCTGCCAGGATAGAAAATTACTGCTGTGTGGATCACACAAATCAGGAATTCTTGATTCTTATTGTGTCAAGGAAAAAAAAAAAAAGGTTGATTTTCTTGAAAGTGATAAGGCTGATTGACTTTTCTTCAGGTGCTAAACTTTCCTGAGCAGAGGTCTGTGCTCTCTGCACCCAGCCCCTGCTCCCCTGCCTCTGTGAGTAAACTAGAGATGAACTTTAGTGCTTGTGGGATTGAGGCCAGGGAAGACAGGCAGTGCAAGGAAGATTAATGTGAGTCTGCATGCCATTAAAATTAATCACTTAAAATTAAAGATCCCCTATCTTCTGCTGCCCCTTGAATGCTGTTGATATGACAGTGTCATAACTGATCTATCCAGCTTGTGTTTATCTCTTAAAAGATAAATTGAGATATTCCATTTCTGCGCAGTCTCAGCATGATGTGAATCCAGCAGATTTCACATATATGTGCACATTCCTTTACAGCTCTGACTCATAAAAAGGAAAGGAAGAAAGCAAAGATAAAATAATATTAAACACTAGACCCTAATATTTAGCAAGTGACTGCCATTCCCAAGGATCATATAAAGCTTTCTGAAAATGACATCTCTTAAGCATTCGCTTCACCCATCAGTGAAAGGCAGTCACCTAAGGCTGCTTAGACTGCTCTGAACATTTCCCTTTAAACAGCTTTGAATGGAAATTGTCTCTTTGTTCAGAGCGAGAATGTTTATGGAAAATATTCATCTCATTGAATAATAATAAAAAAATGTTGTTTTCCACTGTCAAAACAAGCTTGTTTTGTTGTTTTTGCTTTGTTTCAGTTTATTTTCTGTCTCAAAACAGACAACTCTTGAGAGTACATTTAGAGGTAATAATGCTTTTAAAAAGTTTTATAGGAAAAAAAATGATTTTTTTGTTAATTGCTGAAACCCTCCTGTTAATTACTGATACCAAGCTTTCATGCCTTAATTTGATAGATAAACTACAATGCACTTGTGCAGGAGGACCACTGAAGTACCTAAAACACCAAATATATTTCCCAGTCCTGTAATGGAAGTCACAGGATCTTCAAGTGCTCAGGATTAAATTCAATAATTGAACAGAATTAAAAAATTCAATAATTAAAATAATTCAATAAGCGAAAAGTATTGAAAAATGAGAGAACTATGTAAAGTTTAAAGTCAGAAAAATGGGCTGGCCACAAAACTAGGGCTGGCCAAGTAGTGAATTTTTGGAGTTCAATGATATATGTATAAAGGAAAATGTCTGAGGAAAATAATACATCAAGAAAATAAAATGGAAATGTGCTTTGTACATTGGGTTGAACAAACGGAACTGTTTTACTTAAATAAAGACACTACAATTTCACTTCTGACAAATTATATTCATTTTAAATTTGTAAAATTATTTATATAATATTTTGAATTGGAGACTCTTCTAAGTAGAAAATAAAAAAATTATGGTAATATATTTTCAGTTTATAGATTTTCTTTACATATGTGCACCATCCCAAAAAGTAAAAATATGAGAATTTCATTATTCACTGATAATAATAAGGTCTTTCTAAGAAGCTTTGATTCAAAACTTCCCTTCAAAGATCCAATTCAGAAAACCCTGAGAATTATTATATCATAAATATAACATGTATAATCCATTATTATGTATTTCATAGACAGATCTTCCAAAGACTGTTTGATGTGTTAACCAAAAAATTACTTACCTTCCCTCAGATCTTAAACTATTACTGGATTTCTTTGAAGCACGGTTGTTTTTCTGGCACCTTGGCCTAAAACAAAAAAGGTCAGGAAAGGAGCCTAAGATACTAAAACCAACCAACTTGTTTTCTGGGAATAGGAACAGTTTCAGGTGATCCTGTGTATCAACAGAAGCCACTTCTTTTCTGTTCTAATGTTTCAGTGACTGTGATAATAAAGATGAGGGGATGGGCTCTAGTATTGACAAATAGAGATTAGGGCAGGTAAAACAGACATATCAATTCATTTCCCTTTTCTTGATTCGAGACACACGGTGCAAAAATCCCTCTGTTTTCCCAATGTGTCTGAATTTGTATGGATATATTTACAGTTTTATGTGACATGGCTTCTTCTGCAGGCAGGCTCCTGTATTATGCATCAGATCCATTCTCTGTACTGTTTTATGGTGTGTAATTTTCCCTTACAGTACAAGTCAGATTGCAACAATGATATATTTAATAAAAAATTAGATACACTTCTACTGCCTCACTTTTCTTTTTTTTTTCTTCCTTTCATCCATTATACTGACCACATCAAGTCAGTGTTTAAAATAAAATTACTCAAATCACTGCTGAATAAGTAAGATACTCTGCATGCTTCAGCTTCTGTCTCAGCCATGAAGGATAAAGATGTTTTGTAAAGAGCTAATGCCTGCCACACTCCTGAGTTATGGGTCACTAAAGAAGCTGAACACTCACCTGAGGGATAAAGCTATCCCTCACCTAATATATTTTCCAGAAGTGCAATGTGCCCATAATTTCTGGATGTCTGTAAACTCACGAGTTGTTACTACTGCTCTAGTTTGGTTCAGGGCTTCTGTCCAAACCCATGTTTTGTGAAATCTCCCTCCCTTTCACCTCTTGCAATTAATGTACTGGTCAAAAGGTTAATAAAAAAAATAAGCCAGCAAAATACATGCCCCATTTAACCCTATAAAACCAGTGCTTTCAAGTCACTATTTTTCAGGAGAGGAGTGAAAATGGACACCTCCTGTCATGGTCTGAAGATCAAAACCTTTGGGATAGTGGAGATCCAAGCCTGGGAGTGCAGGTGCTGAAATGTGTTGTCTCACAAGTACTGAACCCTATTGCCAGCACCTTCTACCCACCACTGCCACTTTTTTCCAGTTTCAATTCACTGTGCAGTAAAACAGGCTTGAAGTTTACATATAATCAAATTCCTGTGTAAGATAATGTGCAGTATCAAAATAGTTGCAATTCTTTGCTCAGCAAGAGCTGCCTTCTGTCTCAGTGTTGATCTGTGTTATTAATTCCATAACTTCTTCAATAAATTCCAGTCATGGAGCAAATCCCTCATGTGCCTTCATTTCTAACCCACAGTGGACACCCATCAGAGTTAGTCTGGGTAAAGAACTCACTGAGGCACAAGAACTAGGTGTGACCCAAACCAGCCTAATAGTTGGGCTTGTGTTGATGGTTGATTGCACCATGCAGTATTCAGAAGTTACTTTCAATCTAAATTATCTTATGAATTTATTATTGATATTCTATGGTTTACATAAAGCTGATAGCACGCATTTACATTTTAGTATGTTGGATTTTTTGTTCAACAGCAACAGCAAAACTTCTTCTCAGGTAGGAAGTTATTACAAAAAGCTCTGAGGCAGGAACTGGAGAACTGCGGGAGAAAAGATTAAGAAAGTCCCAAAGGACACGAGACCAGAAACCATGAGAGGTTCACTAAAGCTAAGAAAGTAGCAGGGGCACAGAGCTGAAAGAAGCTTGATGTCTTTTCTAGGCTGGAGGATTTGGAATGTCTTACAGAACATGACAGCCTGCTCTTAAGTAGCACCATAACAATAGGAAAGGCTGCTCAGATGGGGTTGGGAATTACCCAATGCAGTGATGCTGTGGAGACATGGATGGATCATAATATGATAATGAACATGCAGCTACATCTACCCAGGGAAGTAAAAAAATGCTAATCTGTGAACATGGGGAAATTATCTTGGTTACTCCTGTTAAAACGGGAGTTTGGTGCCTGTTCTGGTTTTGGTACATGCAACTGATCTTCTTCTAAACCATTCTATTTGGGAGTTAACACAATAAAGGGCCTTTTTCAGTGGATACATGTATGCGATCATCTTCTTTTGGAGGTTAAAAGAAACTAATAAATTATGTGAGTAAGAGGCAGCAAATCTGTCCTGGCACTGGTTAACCTGCATTTAACTTGTCATTAAAGCACCCAATAAGTTTAATTGAGTCTCAGAGAGGAATATGGACTGAGATCCAGAAAGGGAAAAGGGATCTGATTTCAGGGCCTGCTTTATCCATCTTTCATCTTTTAGAAAGTACTTATGCAATTGCATAAAGAGACAGCTGTGCCCCAATAGGAATAATTTTTTAGCTCCTTTTACAGCTGCTACCTGGATCACTGATCCTCAGAATGGATGGTATGGGGAGATCAAATAGAACGTTTTAGCTTCACTGCAGTGACCAAAGGGAATATTTCCGGGTTGTAGGAGCTGATATCAAGGGAAAAATTCTTTATTCAGATGTAAAATGTAAAGGAAGAGAAGGAAAGTTAGGCAACTGGTCCAAGTAATTAATCTTAGACTACAAACCAGGGAGGAAGATGGGTACCTCCAGAAGTGATACCTCTTCTGGCCTTCAGTTCCTGGTCCAAAAGTATGAAGTCTCCATTGTCCATCCTAAGGCTGTCAGCAGGTGTCCAGTGCCATTCAGACAAGTACTGACCACATATAAAACCATAATTACTCTCTCCATATATTCTTTTCTTTTTTCAAAAGTGAGATGAATGAATCTCACAATCTCTGGATTTGATGAGTGGGCTTTGTTTTAACTCTCCATGGGTGCCAGTAGAAGACAGCCATGCAGGGAATCTTTTCAGCTCTCAGGAATATGAACTTCAGCAGAATCTGGGAAGCTGAAACCTATAAAACATCTGGGACAATGAAATCAGGTAATTTGAATTATTCTGCTTTGCTTTTATCAAGTTCTTCAGGTAGTCTGCAATGGACTGGAATAAAATTGGACACTGTTTTTAGATGGAGCCAGCACTTTTTGAAGTAAAACCAGCCAATCCATTTAGACAGATCAGACGCAGGTCAGTGAATTCAGAAAAGTGGCAGACTTAATCTGGAGTTGAGTCCTAAGCCCTCAGGAAAGAAGAGGACTTCAGAAAACCTGTGCTGTGTAGGATTGTTGTCATGGGATTTCACAAAGTTCAAGAAGACCAGCACAGATGTATCTTCATTAAGGAATGGCTTTAAGGAGAAAAAGGTCTGGGATTAAGAGGTCCATAGCAGAGTAATGTGCATTCCTTGTCACCCCATGGGACACGGCTGCTGTTGTGGCAAGTGTTTCCCACGCCCTGGCTCGTGTCTATAGGAGACTGCTCTGCCCTATTTATGTGTTCTGGGCTCTTCCTGCTGCCTAATGTTTTTTCCAGTCAAATATGACAAACCAAGGGACTCAAACTGAGGGTGTGAGACAAAGGCCTGAGGGTGTGAGACAAAGGGCCAGCTGGAATCCAGGGTGGCATTGCCTTCACCATCCAGTGTGGTCATATCCATATTGCTCCCCAGGAACCAGTAGGGCAGAGGCTTTTCCCTGAATGATGCTGGCATGCTGGGCATCGCTCCTGACATGCACCAACTCTTCCTCCCACGGGAACGGTGCCAACACCTCCAGACCACCTCCCAGCAGGACTCTGCTTTTCCCAGGAATGGAGACAAGGTGCTGTGCAGAGCTCATGCCTGGCAGGAGCTCGTAGCTGAAAGCCATCCCTTTGAACCACCAAACTGCAGCAGGAGTTTCATCAAAAAGCTCTCTCCAGAGCCAGCAATTTGTGACAATATCAGAGCGGGGCTGTTATCAGCTGCCTGTAACTCTTGCACACCAGGCCTGCCCAGGTGCATCCCCCCCAGCTAAGGTGTGGGACCCTGCTGAATACCAGATCCCTTTGTTGCACATTAGTGTTGGCTGAGCTGTCACCAGAGGTACCTGTGCATATGCAGAGCACAGAGATTAATCCGATTAAACCTCCACTGACTTTTCCACATTCCTCGTGGTGCAGCAGCCCCTGTCTCTTCTCAGGTAGGTGTTAGAGCATGGGGAAGGTTAATCAAATGGTGTTTCTGGCGTGGAAACCCATGAGAAAGCGTGACATAATGAGAGGGAGAGTAGGAGGGAGTGATTAGCTAAGCTTTAACCCACCATAAGTGCCCTGCTCCTTGACCTTTTAGTGTCAGTTTTAATTGTAAGGATGGACTTTAAAAAAAAAAGGAGTCACAAAGGTTAAATTATTGCACTCCCTGACCCCAGGTTTCAGATTTTTTTCTGGCATCTGAAGACCACTAAAGAATTTGTATGATTTATACAATGAAAGCTAATATGAATAACAGCTTTAGTGACAAAAAATATATGTATCTGGGAATTAAAACTAACAAATATGTTCAGATTGAAATTGATGTAGTCACATAATGACACAGATGGTAAATTTTACTGATATATATTTTTCCCTGGTGTAGAACCACACAGTGGCAATCCAGCATGACAGATTGTATCCTAGGCTAAAACTGTGTCAGACACACAGTAATCAGAAGATGCTATCATATAATTTGCACTGGGGCCAGCCTCAGTCTTGTAAGTGTTCTTTGTTCAGCTGCACTGAGTTGTTTTTCAACTGGGTTTCCCTTCTGTAAAATAATTCTTGTAGTTTTTTTGATATTAAGCTGTTTTTTTCAAGCAATAACATCCCTAATATTTAGGTATTAATATTATTGTTGCTATTATGTAATGCATAACAGTACTAATTATTATTAATACTACTGATACCATAGAGTGGATGACTTCAGCCTGTTCTGCAGCCAGATCTGAGGTTAAATACAAAGATTTAAGTCAACACTGAATGTGCAGAGCTAGATATGAGATTAATTTCTGTAAGTTCAGCCATTCAGGCTAAATTAGACTCTCTAATTAGGATCCTGTTATTGAAAAGGTAAAAGAAATGTTTCTCCAGAGACTTTTTTACCTTATCCCTTTCAGAAATTTATTTTAGGGTAGGCAAACAACCTTGTGAGGGTGTTCAGCTCATCTCCAAAAGATTGACTCTAGTAAAATTCCTAAAATTTTGATTGCTAAAGTTAGAAAGGTTTAATGCCTTCTGTGGCAATTAATACCTTCTGTTTTCACACACTACTCATACCCATATCTGGAATTTATGGATGTGTAGAAATTTGTACCAACAGTTGTCATTCTGCAAAATCTTATATGTGGTTTTTAATTCATGTGGTGTGTGAATGATCCTTCCAAAACTAAATTCTTCTCAGTGGGTCTCAAAAAAAACACAGAACTAGACATTTTCCCCATGAAAACGTCGCATCTTGAGTTCACGTTTACTATATGCCCTTTCTTTTCCCAATGTTTTAAGGGAAGCATGGGAAAGAACTGATGATTAAGAGACTTTCTCACATTATAAAAGTCTTCAAAAATAATTTTATTTAAACTATACAGACATTTTCTTTCTGTGGTCTGTGTATGATGAGCAAAGATTCAGAAAATGCCAAATACATGTGGTTTTCTGGAACAATTCCAGGGATGGCTGCTCCACTACTTCCATGGGCAGCCTGGTGAGTTTTCATGGATTTATAGGTATTTTGGAACACTGAATCTCAGAATGATTTGGGTTGGATGGGACCTTAAAGCCCACCCTGTTCCAATCCCCTGCCCTGGGAAGGGACACCTCCCACTATCCCAGGTTGCTCCAAGCCCTGTCCAACCTGACCTTGAACATTTCCAGGGATGGGGACTCCACAATCTCTCAGGACAAAGCTGACTCCTTTATTGCTCAAGGAGTGCTGTAAAGAGAGTTGCAAAATTAAAAGCCTGATTAAACACAGTGATAAAATTAGTGTGATTTTAGGAACTAGAAAAAAAGGCCAAAAATTTTCCAGATGGACAGGACTTACTTATAGAGGGCTGGGGGCTCTATGATTTAGCATAAAATGCTACCCAAAATCCCTGGAGTAGGGTCTAGGTGATTTCACACTGTAAATAACAAGAAAATGCATATCAGTGATCATAACTAGCTATCAAATCAACTCACCCAGGAATAGAGGGGACTGTGTATTTTTTGAAGTGCTTAAATCAGAGCAATTTGCAGATTGAGAGGTACAGTATAACTCAGAAAATTTATGGGCCAGGAATAAGAATTATATAATAAAATTATAATGTCTTTAGGACAGATGATTGTAATGGTCCCTTCTGGCCTTAAAAATCTAAGAATATATGAAACTATTTATTTGTTTATTTCCAGAACATCTGGGGGAGGGGAGATATGAAGACACCAAAGACATATTTGTGTAATGGCTTAAAAACAGAGTTGTGCTGATTTAATTCTGTACTTGTATATGATTGCTATAAATTAGCAGTGGGAAGTAGCAGCATTTATTATTAATGGTAATAGTAAAATAATAATGATAACATATTTTGCTTCTAATAGCTATCTGTTCTATCCCATTCTCTTCTCCTACATTTCCTGTGAGCACAAGAGTTTCTTGGAACACCTGAATCTTTTAATTTGGCTGTGCTTTAATGTTTTTTCCAGTCAAATATGACAAACCAAGGGACTCAAACCCTCCATTTCAAATGCTGCCCATTTTCCCATCATTCTCTTAAGCATCCTTTTAGTGAGAGGTAGTTTGCTCAAGGAAATACTTCAGTCCTGGCGTTTAAATACTTGTGATATATATTTACATTTATAAATACACTTCAAAAATGTTTTAAAATTAATGTATATTTAGATGCATTTGTATGTGAGAGCTTGAATTTCTTAAAATTACTCTTTCTTTCTCTCTCTCTGTTTGTATGTACAGAGTTGGAAGACAGACTCTTCATGGTCTTGAGCACTTGAAGCAATGTTAAACCTGGTGATTGCAAAGCCTATTAAAGAGCAAGGCAGTTTAGCCAGAACCTAGACCTGTGCTCATCTAGCCATAAAAATACTTGTGATTTCATATAGGTTGATGGAGGATGTCCAAAGGAAGTATTGTTCTTTATAAATCCACTGGCTGACACAGTGAACACAACTTCCCACAGCATCTTTGTGGCTGCTCAGTTCTTCTAGTCAGGCCCCACATACAGGAAAAGTTAAATTAATCCAAGTCCAGAGTGATGCCATCCTGGAAGTCTTCAAGGCCAGGCTGGGTGGGGCTTGGAATAACCTGGCCTAGTGTAAGGTGTCCCTGCCCACGGCAGAAGGGTTGGAAATAGAATAATTTTAAGGTCCCTTCCAACAAAAATCATTTCATGATTCCAAGGTCTTCTCTCCCCTACTCCAGCATGTGCAGAGATGCTCTCTCTTCTTAAACTGAGAAAAGGTTGAATAAATGTTGTTAAAAATTCATATGTTTCTTGTCTTGGATTAGTTTTCAGTCAGACCCTGCAGTCCCACATTTGGATTACCTGAGTCAAGGTGGATGGGAAAATGTGACTGGCAGACCCAAACAGACCCACACAAGCCCATGTTCCAGGAATATCTACACTCATTAAGAGGTAGAACCATTCCATTCCATAGTAATTCTGAAGACACATGACAAAACACTGCTTGTACTGATGTCTTGCCACAAAAAAAAAAAAAAAAAAAAAAAGTTTACTGATGCAAATCCCTCTTTCCTGTTAACCTTGGATTATGACCAGGCACAGAGGGTGCTGGTTGACTTGGATCAAAACTATAGCAGCTGTGCTAAGTGGATCAGTAGAAGTGAAAAGGGGCAAAGACTGATGCCTGTACTCAGCTGATGATGGATTTCTTTGGCACAGATATAACCAGGCTGGCTTAGGCTGCCATGGATATGCAGGCTCAGCTCATGCTGGTGTCCATCAGACTGCAGGCAGCAGCTGGCTCATGTAAGGACAGTTTAAAATGCAAGTTTGCAGCTGTCTGCACCTTTCCATGCAGGTGTTATATCTTTCCCCACCTGCATGTGCCTGAAAGAGGTCAAGTCATAGTTCATAGTGGAGCACTGGTGCTCAGGCTCTCCTGGCTCCTGCTGGCTTAACTTCCAAACATTCAGCTCCAGATGTCATAATCATGGAATCATAGAATGGTTTCGGTGGGAAGAGACCTTAAAGATCACCCTGTTCCAACCCCCTGCCATGGGCAGGAACCCTTTCCACTATCCCAGGTTGCTCCAAGCCTCATCCAACCTGGCCTTGGACACTTCCAGGGATGGGGCAGCCACAGCTTCCATGGGCAGCTCCTGCCAGGTCCTCACCACACTCACAGGGAAGAATTTATTCCTAATATCCAATTTAAGCCTACTCTGTCTTTTTGAAGCCATTCCCCTTGTCCTGTCACACCAGGGCCTTATAAATAGTGTCTTTCCATACTTCCTGTAGGTTTCCTTCAGGTACTGGAAAGTTGCAAATATAATGATTCATAAAGATGTAGAACAGATTTTTAAAAGAGTGGGCACCAATATTTTGAATTACAAGGAAAAAAAAAGAATAAAAAATAAATCAAGTAGTCAACAATGTAAATCTTGCCTGTAAAAAGCAATTGCTCACCCATGTTCAAGC
Source organism: Camarhynchus parvulus (assembly GCF_901933205.1). Lineage (NCBI taxonomy): Eukaryota > Metazoa > Chordata > Aves > Passeriformes > Thraupidae > Camarhynchus > Camarhynchus parvulus. The sequence goes on along the minus strand of NC_044573.1, from coordinate 108,864,824 downwards.
AGTGTGACTTCCACAAGCTGGTGGGAAGGGGGAGAGGCTGTGGCTGGAATTGCTTAGGAAATGTCACATGCTTCCCCCTGACGAATGTACACGTGTGTGTGTGTGTGTGTGTGTGTGTATGTATGCCTGTGTTTAGCATCACAAAATCCTTAAGGTTGGAGAAAAAGCTTTTAAGATCATCAGGTCCAGCCATGGATTTGTGCATATCTGCATGGGCTTCGTGCCAATAAACAAACCAGCGCCGTGGCACAGAGGTAAATACCAAAATCTGACAGATTTGGGACTAGTCAGATGGTCCATGGCACGTTGCCAATCCATGGTAGCCTGTGTTGTCCCAGACAATTCCCAGCCACAGCTCAGGAGCCAGCATGCACCAGGCACTGTCCCTGGTAGGCAGGTTGGAATTGGCTATTTTATTTTTGGAGGGGAGGTTGTTTAATACTAAGGAAATGTCTGGATTGTGCCAGCTGGCCTCAGGGATGGAGAGCTGATCCTGACACTTCCTTAGCTGACGAGCAGAGATGCAGCCAAAATGTCTGGCAGGAGATTTGTCTTGGTCTCACTTCTGCAGGCTTGCCTGGCAGTTAACACACAAGTTCCTTTCTCCTCTGCTGTGGCTCAGCAGTGAGGAACAAAAACACTGAATTTTGTTGATCCAAGGATGAGGAGAGGTCTGTGCCTTCATCATGATGGGAAGAAATGAAGTGAAGGGGCCAATCTGAGACAGAGAGCTTGAAAAAAAACCCCATTAGCATCCACTAACTATAGTCCTGTTCCTAATATGGCCCAAGATTTTCTATCTACAGAGAGGTTTCCTTGAGAATTTGGCTTCATCTTTTTTCTGCCCATGGCCACCTGAATGAGAAACTGATTTCAGATGGGAAAAATGATGTAAAGTGGTGGAGGGAAGAAATTTCCTTTCACGTTTTCTTCTCTCTTTAATTAAATACAGACTTCTGTTTCTTCAAGTTCGAGATATAGTATCCATTTAAAAATAATAATAATTAAGGATACTACTTATCATTTTATCTCACAGAAGGCTCACAAGGAGTTGTTCTATAGCCTGAGGCTAAAGCTAGCCCAGATATTAGCTCAACCAAACAGGGCTGTCATTGCAAGCCAGTCTGCACCCCTGCGATGTTCAAAAAAAAAGTTAAATTAATGCCAAGAGATGAACGCTAGGAAAGCATCTGAACTGTACAGAAAAACAGGGATTGCAGAGGAAGACAGGGACAAATATCTGTATTTAGTCATCTGCTAGGGTGGACTTGGATTATGGGCTCTGAGGGAAAGAGCTCAGTGGTTTATCCAGCTTTCCTACAGTACCTGCTTACATCACCCTGACTCCCCAGGTACCAGGAAGAAGAAGGTCTTGTATTCAAAACATTGTTTATAAATGTCCTTTAGCTATTGCATCTGGCTTTCCTCTCTGGTTCTACAGGGAAATAGAACCTGGCTGCCTGAATAATGGGTGAAATTAATTCTTCATTTTGGGCACACACTCGGCAGCAATTATCCAAGCTCATTCCAGGAAGCACAGAAAGTTGCTTTGTGCAGCCCAGGTAGTGGGCTTGTAAGCAGCCAGGAGGGGAGCAGGGAGGCCTGTTGCTGAGGGGAAGTGTCACCAAGCAGCCTGGCAGCAGCAGAGCTGTCGCTGCTGTGCCTTGCCATGGACCCTGCAGCTCCAAGGGGCAGAGGCACCACAATATGTCAGGGGCACTGCTGAGTTTCAGCTCAGTGGAGGGGACAACGCACACACACCTGGGGACTGGGGAACATCTGCTGGAAGAAGTCACTTGAAAAATAACCTTGCAATGGCTTGGGAGAAACATCTGTGCAGCAAATGCCATGCTACCAGTAGTGGAGGGATGGGAAGGCAGAAGTTAGGGAAAGCATAAAGAACCATCTTGTGTCAATAATTCAGGGAGCTGGTGACAGCACGGGGGGAATTTAGGTCAGCACAAACTTCTTTGGCTCTACAGCTTTTGTGCACAGGAGCTGGTGCAGCAGCTGTCTAATTGAAATGTGCAGCAATTTTACACTGACCAAAGTAAACATCAGGGAGTCAAACTTTCCCCCTTTTCCCCATTCTCCACGCTGAAACTCTTTCTCTGTTTTGTTGTTTATTTCTTACAGGAGTTTGCTCAGATATGTTTCCTACTCTCCACAGAAATATCAGGAATATGGGAAGGATATGAGTATTTTAGACCAGATGAATTTTGTGTCTTTCTAAGAGAAGAGGAATCTAAGACACAGGACAATATATTTTGTCCAGAACAAAACTTGGTGATATATATAATACAGAAAAAATCCCAAACCTCTCATGCCTTCACATTAACTCTTATTTTATCCATTATTTTGAACAACGGTGCCATTCAGGCAGTGCAAAGATTCAAATGAAACATCTTCTGACAAGATGCATTCCTCTGGGTGAAATCCCACAGGCTACATATTTGGGAAAGTCAAATTAGGTGGTTAATGTTGGTTGCATGTGCCTGCAGATTTGAAGAGCAGGAAACACAGGAAACAATTTCATTCATCTGAATTAGTAGAAGTCAAAATCACAGCAGGGAATGTGTTAGCAGTTTAGCAGTGCCTATGATTGAGAGTCAGAAATGTAACCTGGACTTGTTTAATCCAGTTTAATGACAGCCAGAGCATCCCAAAGAGTTATATTGGCATCCAGCTGTAGTTAAAGTTGAGACAGGAGCTGGTTCCTTTCTGCTCACTTTCCACATCCAGCTGGTGTGGGCTCAAAGCTGACACAGGCCCAAGTACAAGCAGGGGAAGAGGGAGATCAGTGGGACAACATTTCAAATTTGCAAGATTATTTTTTGCCTGTTGGCCTCTGCTCTTGCAGACGCACATTATGAAAAGGCTGGGAGAGACAGCATACAATATTTCAGCCACAGAGAAGGCAGAAGCATTTTCCTGAAATGTGAAATGGGAGGGCTCAGGGAAGTAGAACTCGTGGGAAGAGCTTGGATCACAAGGGTTATATGGTACAGATCTAAGGAGTATAAAGATTAAATTATCTTTAAAGTCCTTTCCAACCCAAATCATTCTATGATTCTAAATGACATCAAGGAAGGAAAACAGGTATGAAGTATGCTGAGTATTAGAAATGTGGAAGAGAAATCAAATGCAATTTGGGCAATAAGGGTTTGGAGGTAAAACCAACAAAACAACAACAACCAAGAACAAAAAAACAACAACAAAAAAAACCCAACAAAACAAAAACAACAAAACCAAAACCAAAACCAAAACCAAAAACAAAACAAACAAAAAAAAAACAAACAAAAATGATCCCAAACCAAACATAACAATTACTCTGGATTTTGTGTCTTTTATTCAGATATTCACTCATGGAAGGTGTTGGAGAAAGAACCCTGGATTATATGAAGTTTTCATTATTTTTTTTTAGAGATACCTTTCCTGAAGACCGCAGAACAGCTATCCCATTCACCTGAATTCTTTCCTGATAAAATTTCTTTGACAGCTGTTTTTTGGTTGTTTTCTGGATGGACAATGGGAAGGATGGGAGAGGGGCAAAGGAAAAGATTGAGAGACTAGGAGCAGGAGACTGAGAAATCTCCATTAGCTGCACATGAATTTTGAGAACATGGTGTTTCTACAAGTGAACAGATGCAATATAGTTAAAGAGAGATCTTTAACCTTCAGAGCAAGAACCTGCATTAAGTGAAGTGGAAAAACAGGACAGAAGGAATAAATCTAAATTAACAGGCTTCAGAGGACTTCTGTCACTCATCACAGTGCTGTGAGAAGGAGACTGAAGTCAAGAAGTCAAAAGCCTTAGGCATGTGTTTACTAATTTTATGTCTCCTAATCTTCCTTTCTTCTTTCATGATCAGCTCGTTATGGCTGCATGAATCAGCTCACCAAGTTATTGGCACCAAAAAATGTATGTGTAAAAGGAAAATTTTGGTTATGTTGCATACTTGGGGTCTTATTATTTGAAATATTAAAAATATTGAATGACAGTGTCAGAATGAACTTCTTCAGTTCATTGTTCTCATGGGAACTACTTCATGACAGTGTGGGAACACTTAATTTCATTTGATAAAACTCGTGAAGTAGGAGGCAATATTTGCTTTGTGTTATTAAAGGAACAGGACTCAAATTGGTGAGTTCCTTATTTTTGTGGCTGTCAGCAAAGCACAGATTCCGTATGTCTCAGTTCTCCTACCAGAACTTTGTTAACTCCTCATCAATATAACTTTCCTTGTCCCATTGTTTCTTTTTACTCATGAACCAACTTCAGATTCTATGCACTTTCTTTAAAGTAGTCCCTTTTTTCATTTGTATTTCTTTACATTTTCTACTTTCCATGAGACAGGGAAACCAGGATTAAATCACAGTTAGCCATCCCTGGAGCTATACCTTATTTCAAAGAATCACAGGCTCACAGAGTGTTTGAGTCAGAAGGACCCTTAGAGCTTATCTTGTTCCAAGCTCTGCCATGAGCAGGGACACCTCCCACTATCCCAGGGTGCTCCAAGCCCTGTCCAGCCTGGCCTTGAGCACTACCAGGGATGTGGACATCCCTTGTGCTGTTTGTCACTCTTTGTGCTGAAAAGGAGTGTCACAAAATTAAAGCTGTCACAGGAGCACAGAAACAGCATTTTGGATACTGAAATTTCCAGGCCAAATGCTGGTCTAAATTAACTGTTTTGAGTGCTGTAGACACAATGGAGCTGTGTAAGGAGAGGTTTAGGATGGGTGTTCAGAAGATTTTCTTCACCCAGAGAGTGCTTTGGCACTGAACATCCTCCCCAGGGGAGTGGTCACAGCCTCCCAGAGATTAAGAAATATTTGGACAAAGGATGTCCTGTGCAGGGCCAGGAGTTGGATTTTAATGATCCTTGTGGGTCTCTTCCAACTTAGAATATTCTCTGACTCTCTGATGCAATTTAGATGAGAGGGAAGAGCATCCTTGATACAGAATATGAGGAAAATATAAAAATACAAAAATAAGAATTTGGCTTTGGTCTGGCCTCCTTGATAAACCACATGGACATCTTTCCACTTTGATAGATTTCACACGGTTTGCATAAATGAAAGGATTTGGGCCTTTTGAAATGAAAAGGAGATTTCTGCTGCGTGCCAGCATGCTGCTGATGAGGGCTCATCCAAAATGCACCATGACCATGTCTCGCCCTCTGTTCCTCTGTAACATGTGTAGCAACCTGTGTCTGCACCACAGGAAAAGCTGTTTGAACAGATCGTCCTGGGGACTCGACGCCGAACACGGCACCGCGCTCGAGAGCCTGTGTAGTGCTTTGTGTTTGTGGCTCTGTTTATCATACTACAAGTCTTGATTATTCTAATGGCACTGGAACTCTTCAGAAACACATTGTTCATACCCCCAAGGAGTTTGCTGTGCACACAAACATTCTCAATCTACTGTATAAACAAATGTGTTATTCAGCAGACAGCGTCGGTTCTGCTGCTGATAACTGGGAAAGGGGATGACAACAGCACAGAGGATATTACCTCCACCTCTAAGTAGTTTGTACAGTTTGTTAGGATTCAGTCTCCATCATTTCAGTGGGATCTGGAGCTCTTGCTGCTTTTTGCTTTGAGTTCCTCACTGTATTTTCGCTTGAGTGTTGTAAAACTTCATTTTTTTTTTTGTGATCTACAGCTTCCTCACAAGGGGGAGAGAAGGGGCAAGCACTGATCTCCCCTCTGGTTCCCAGTGGCAGGACCCAGGGAAGTGGCCTGAAGTTGTATCAGGGGACATTTAGGTTGAATATTAGGAAAAAGATTCTCCGCCCAGAGGGTGGTTGGGCACTGGAACAGGCTCCCCAGGAAGTGGTCACAGCACAAAGCCTGACAGATTTCCAGAAGAATTTCTGGAACATTTTGGGCACATGGTGGGATGCTAGGGGTTGTTCTGTGCAGGACCAGGATTTGGACTTGATAAATCTTGTGGGTCCCTTCCAAATCAGGTTAACCTATTATTTTATAATTTTGTCTTATTTGAGCAAGCACCTGCTCATCTCTTTGGTAAACAGAACAAGTTATGAGACCCACACTTTGGGAATGTATCAAACACAGGAGCTTCTCTCTTGAAAGCACCCAAGATGCAAGAAGATAAGATCTGTCAGATAGTGGAAATGTTTTTTTTCACTGGAATTGTGGTGGTGTTGGCCTTCTCTGCTCCAGTTACCCTCTGCTGATTCCCAGAGGTCTTTTGTTAGCTTTTAGAAATAGACCTTCTATTTCTAGACTTCTAGACTTCTCAGATGCTTGAAGTGTTTCAATGTTGAATCCCATGTGATATGAATGAGTGTGTGGGGAGGGGGGAGAATGAAAGCGATAAAAAGGAAAGGAAGTAGAGAAGATAGATTCTCCAGTCATTTGTACAATATTACACAAGGATGACTGAAATGATTCAAAATGAAATGACTGAATTTGATAGGCTAATTATGGTTGAAAATATGTTTGAAATTGCATTCTAGCCCATAGAATTGGGAGCCAGTGGAGATTTTCAAAGGCATTTGGGGGCTGAAATCAATTTGACTTAGCAATTTCATATTGGTTTGTAGTTTCTCACCATTCTCAGTGCAATGTGAAAATCTCTCTATCACTCTGAAGTTTTTTTGGGAATACCAAGGTTACGTCTCCTTCATTCTTTCCTTTGAACTAGGTGGATAGAATTCGAGGACACCCATAAACCAATCAAAATTACAATTTCTTACAGGGAAGTAGAAAACCCATTCTTGTTTATCCATCATGAAGTGAAGGTACAAAGTCAGTCTGTTCGACAATAATGACTAAGAACTTCAACACTGCTCAGCTGTTTCAAGTAAATCCAGTCTACACCCACAAACAGAGATTCACATAATTCCACCTTAACTATTGTGTGGATACTCCACCACAGAGTAAACTGATCTAAGAGATCTATGCTTTGAGTCTTTACTTCTGATGTTTTTAATGTATTCTTGCTGTTTTTTCCTCCAATATTATATTCCTTACATGTACATTTGTCCTTCTTTAAATGAAGAGGTGTAACAAAGCAAAGTGTGAACAAAAGGGGCAGCACATAAATATAGTATTGCCATTATTTGCTCTTAGTTGGTATTTTTATTGCCTATTTCATTTTGGTTTTGTGTGTGTATGCCAAGCTTCATATTAACATTTAATATGTCTCTGGAGTTGTGGTTTGGATTTGTGAGAGAAATTTGTCCCATCATGGCAAGATGACCTAGGTATTGATTCTTCTGTGAATACAATCAGCAGTGAAGCCTTTTCAGAATTTTAGGCAGAAAAGACAAGAGCTGAGATCAGGCCAAAGCTGGAGGGAAATGTGGAGTTGGGGCAGACCATGGGAAAAGTCCTCAGATGCAAACTGGTCCTGAGGAAAGGCAAGCAGGAGCAGTGGCCAAGATGCTGTGAGGACCTGGTTCCCAGCAGAGGTCCTGCCTTGCCAGGGCACTGGCAATGAGACAATAGTGGTTCTGGCCATTCCATGGCCTGAAGCAATCTGCCCTCCTGGCCCCCATCTGCCTTGGATCAGGGCTGGTGCTCATCATGGGAAAATGAATACACAAAATTCACCCCAATTTATCATCACTCCCTGTTCTCTGGCAATGCCAGGATTCCAGCACTGATGCAGCTGAAAGCCTCTGAGCCCTGCTCAGTGCTTGGACTCTGAGAGGCTGAACAGAGCAACTCTGCACAGAAATGTCCATAATGAAGTTTAGAGGTGGGATAAGAGCAATCCTTCACTGACAGGAGAATGATCACATAAAAAATTAAAATTTCAAAATATTCGAAAGTGACATACAAAAAAGGATTCTTAGAAATCTCTGAGATAGATTCCAGGAAGAAAGGGACTCCAGGGACATATTTTTAATGCTCAGACAGTGCTCACTTTGTCCTTCATTCACTGTCTTTTCCTTCAGACCAAGATTCAAATCAATAAATTTATATTTTCATCATGAGTATATTAACAGCTTTACACTGTCTTTGCCTGGCTAGCTAAAACCACTGTCTTTTTATTACACTCTCATAAATGTGAAGGCCAGAAGAACCATTATTTCAGTACAGTTTGGGTTTTCCCCTCCTCCAAGAGACAGGATTTAAGCAGTGATCCCTCTATCAGGCCTCTAACTTGTGTCTGAACTAGGGAGTCTCTTTAGGAAAGACATCTAATCCTGATTTAAAGACTTCTTTAAAGACTACTTAACAACTCATCAAGCTTGTCTGGGGTTTCTTCTTTGGTTTATAGAAGTAATGAAGCGAGTCCCCCATCCTCCCCTCCTGGAGATACTTCTTAATGGAAAGTAAAAATGCCACAATTACAACACACCATGTGTGGGACATAAAACCTCACTCTCACTCCAGTGTCTGTATCGTATTTAATAAAGTACCAGCAGAGCAGCAATAATGTACGCTGGGAATCAGGCATCATAAATAAAAGGAGAAAAATGTAATAATGGGTAGTTGGAGAAAAATATGAAAGCAGCTGTAAGAACTGAAACAGACAAGGGAAAAAGAAAAAAATAAATAGAAAAAAGAATCAAAATCCCTCACAGCCAGGCATGGAAATAATGTATTTTAAAGTGGGTTCACTTTTGGAGGATTCTTCCTGAAGAGAGGAACAGATACACAGGCAAGCATGTACACACACACACACTTGCCAGATCTTACCAGATGATGTAGTTGAGGCTGGCTGAACTTAATTAACTTGGATGAGTGCTTTTAGATTTTAACCTTCCTTGTTTATTTACTTTCACTGTGCAGCAGTAAAGACTTTCAGACATGAAGGGAAGGAAGAAAAGCAGGGGTGAAATGACTCTTGAAGAAAACAATAAGCCGCTCTGTTTGTCCAGTTTGTTTTTAAGAGTGCAGGATAACTGCTCAGTTTGTGTAATCCAGCACTGCTCTGATACTGGTTTATACCACCTGATATCAGGCCCTGGGAAGCTTTTCCTTTCTGGATTTCAAAAATAATTAATAAATCCTCTATGCCACAACCTAGTCTTTGTTGCTAGAAACATCACTACAGGGACCTGTTCTCTGGCAATGAATCAACCAGACTTGGTTTACCATTTCCATAGTTCTCCTAACTCCCAAAATAAGCTGTTCACATCCAAATTCATGCATGGGAATGGTCCCTGGCTCTTGCTACCTCTCAGAACATGTCTGGGAACTACTTTGTCTGGGCTAAAGGCTTGGCTGTGAATGGAGAAATTTGGAAGAATGAGCTCCAAAGCCAAGTTCTGTGCCCTGACTCTGGCTCTAAGAATTCCCAAATTTAGGCATTGCCTAAACTCTAGAAATAAAATTTCTATACTGACAGTATGGGTCCTTCATGTCTGAGTAGACCAGGACCTTTAGCTCTACTAAATCATGGAAACATAAAATATTTTGGTTTTGAATAGGCCTTTAGAGACAACAGAACCATAGAATCATAAAATAAAAATCAGAATAAAATGGAATGGCTTTAGATTTGAGAAAGACTTTCCTTAGTCTCTGAAAAATTCAGGTTTTGACATAGTCTCCAGCAAGATCTGGAAAGCTGCCCCTAACACAGTTTTTTCCCATGTCTTTAAACTTTTTGTTGCTCATTGCAGAGGATTTTAATTGGAGGGATCTTTCCAAGGAAGCTGATGGATTCTTCTTAATCAAGAGTTGGTTTGTTGAAGTCTGGGGGTTTCTTCAGAGATAACAATCTGCATTTGAGAAAGAGAAAAATCATTCTGGTTAATGTGGGGAAGATGTGTGGGCAGAGCTTAACACTGATGAAAATAATTGAGGTCTGAGGTGCAAAGTCCAAGGTGCAGCTGAGGCGGATGCTGGTTCCCACCTGCTCCCAGGAGACTCCTACTGCTCCTCTCCTGCCTGTCAGAAACAGACCTGGGCTGGGCTGAATAGCAACAGTCTGGCAATGTCTGCCAAAGAAGATTAAAACAGCAACAGGAAGCAACAGAGGGCTGCAAATGTTGGTCCATCTGTAATGTCACACCTTTGTTCTGGCCTTTTGCTCCTGGCTGAGAACCCCGGCTCCCTGCTCCCAAGCAAGGTGGGTTAGTCTATCACATGGAAAGGCCCTGGCAAATTTGCCATGGGGAGGGGGAGCTCACTCCTGACCTCCACGTTGGCAGTCAGTGTGGATGAGCAGGAATCAGCATGGGGGAGGATTCAGTGTTCAGTGGATGACTGACAGCCCTGTGTACAAATGCAGTAGAGACCCAATGCGTAAAAATGCCCTTCTCCTCACTCAGCACAGCAGTTCCTTGTGCCTTATTGCTGCCCCAGAATTCAGAAACAATAAGAAGCACCCAGAGGGGAGCCAGCCCCACTGAAATACCATTCTTTTACTTTCAGGTCTAGTGTATAATGAAGTTCCTCACTACTACAGTGAAGGTTTTCAATGCAGGTAGGAGAGCCCAAAAAGGAGCAGATGCTCCCACCTGGCTTCTCAGGTGCTGCTGTCAAGGCAGCTGGTGTCAGGGACCACAATGTGAAATCCAGGGTGCAGTGATTACAATTTATACTCATGGGTGGGTGGGAAAGGGGAAGGAAGGGAATGCAGGTCTAAGTTAATTTGTTAATTCAATGGAGAAAAGGATAATGCCTCTGAAAACTTGGAAAACTTCAAGGTTTCTCAAGCTAACCATGGTGACTCAAGGCAGTCTGGAGTGACTCCATAGGAAGCCAGCAGAAGTGAGGGGGTGCCAATGGTTGCTCAATATCCCAGAATTGTGAAACCATAGAATGGTTTATCTTGAAAGGGACCTTAGAGCTCATCTCACCCTGTCCTGGGCAGGGACACCTCCGTCTACATCAGGTTGCCCCAAGCCCCATCCATGCTGGCTGTCAATACTGACTTCTTGGAAACATGTTTAATGTGAAAGAACTGGTTACTTAAAACAAACCAAAGAAAAGAAAAAATATTATGATAAAAGTGTGTGCCTCTTTAGCACCACAACCTGGCACTTGGTAAACTCTTGTTGGTAAAAGACCAAAGCCCTGGGCCCTGAGCCTGAAGTTGTTTCAACCACCAGATCTCATACACAAGGTACTACCTGCTCTCTGAAGTGTTTTATTTTAAATCAATTCTTGGACAAGAAACAGAAACAGTGTCTGGGCTGGAGATGAAAACTCCAGTTGTCCACTGATGATCTTAAAGGTCCTTTCCAGCCCAAACCATTCTATTATTCTGAGATTCTTTTCAGCAAATGGTTTGTAACCCTATAGATATCCAGTGGTGGATATTGGACTCTCACAAGGTCTTTACCTATATTAACTATTTAATGGATCCAGGAAGAGAATTGCAATAAAATGTAATAAATTTTTACTTATTCAATTGCTGCATTTTCAGGTCCAATGACTTACAAACCAGACGCCTGACTCACCCCAGAACTATGTATGAAATTTTGCAGCACTGCACAGCACTTGGCCTCTTTTCCCAAAATACAGACTGGTTTTTATCTCATGAGGTGCTTGCAGGGTGGTATCAGCCAGCTGTCACTGGAGGATCAGATGATATTAATGGCAACTGGCAAGTCTATTCAGCGAGCTGAGCTCATCCCTGCAAAATCAGATAGAGTTTATTTCAAACAAAAAAAGGAAATCAGGAGAAGCCAAGTGAAATAACAAAACTGCTGCAGACTTGAACAATCCAGCAATTCATCACCTCAGTGAGGTCCTTGTGAATGTGAGGGAGCCACGGAACAAGGCTGGGTCTGCAAAAGGTTTTCTCGTCTCTTGCACCAAGGAATTTATTGGAACTCAGTCCTTGCCTTCCAAAGATCCAGGTCTGAGCATCTGAGCCTGTGACTGCAGCAGTGCAGTAACATCCTGGCTGGCAGGAATGTGGGGTCTGTGGCTTGTCAGTCAAAATTCATCCTGCATCCTGCTGGACTTATTTTCCTTGTGTGCCCCAGGATAGCAAGCACTGGCTCTACCACTCCCCCAAGGCCATGCATAGCTTAAAGTGTGTGAGTAGTCCCATGGATTTCTGTGGGACTGCAAATGTGTTTACACACCTTAGCAGTTCCCTCATTAGTGCACAAAAACCGTATTATATTTCTGTCAAAAGGCAATTTGAAGTTCACTTTTCAAATGCCAAAGGCCTGTGCATTTACCAAGAACAACATTTAGCTTTTCCAGCCTCTGCTCCTCAGGGCCAGAAAACTTGTACAAAGGAGAAAAATCACCTCAAATGGGCTTTTCTTGTACCACGAGGAGGAAAGCAAAAAATCATTAGATAAAAAGGTGGTCTACATTCATGGTTAAATATTGGATGTGTAATTTAAATGAGAGAGTCAAGTTGAATGCAAAGCAATTACCAGCACTTAATATTAGTCAGACTAATAAAACAGCAATTAAACCTCATTATACAGCCATAAAATTGAAGTGTAATAGATTGATTGCACCAAATGTTCATACCAATGTATGATGGCATATCATAGGCAAGGTGAAGTGGTTCATTTAATAGCAGATCAAAATAATTCCCTGAGATAAATTTAACCTTATTGCATTTCTTGGCTTCACATGACATCCGTGACAGTACAAACAAATAAATAAACACAATGAAAGAAGAGAAAAAAAAAAAAAGCCCAGCTTGCTCTATGGCAAATACTCTCTATTCCGTAGTATAATATTCCTTCTCCCGAGAGATCCACAGTTATTTGAGAATCTTCTTGCCAGCAGCACAATTTGGATCTTGCACAGCAGTGCTGCTTCATTGTTCACTCCTTGAATTGAATATGAGGCACTGAAGGAAACCAACATGTAAATGTTTTGCTGCCTGTTTACAGCTGACACGGAATTCAGCACCTTGGAGTATATTAAGTCCAGTGATTAAAAGAAATTGCTGTTGGAAACCAAAAGGGTAAGCAGTGAGGGGACCATTAATAAAAATCTTCTAAATTCCTCTAAAATCACATCTGAACACTTTTACTTTGGCAATAGCTTCAGATTTAATCATTATATTCAATCAGTTCCCATGGGTCCAGCATGTTAAGTTTACTGCCTTTTTTAATAAATATTATTTATGTAGGTTCATGTGATGAATATATTTTTTAAACTTTAAAAGATTGCTTGGTGGTTATAAAACACCCTACTTGCTGAAGACAAAATTTGTGCTTTGGTTCTTATGAATTTTCACAACCATTTACCTTTATCTTCCATCTTTACATTCCACAGCATCATTACTACACCAGAGCCACCATGCAGCAATAAAGAGAAATGAATCAGCATATTTTCTCCTCAGCAACATTTTCCTTGGTCAAGAGTTGATCTTCCTGAATAGACCTCATCTCAGCAGCAGCTGAAATGTTCACAAACTGCATATCTTCATGATTATTCTTTAGAAGAGGAAGGAATTATCTGAAAGACAAAAGTATCTTGGATTGCAAAAGGATCCTGTGGCCAAGTAGGATTTTAAATGCTGATCTCTTTTACAGCTGAACAGTACACAGTAAGTATTTTCTGTAGGGGAAAAAAAAAGTCTATCTTAAAAAATCAGAAAGTGAGGTCAACAGAAAATTTAATTTTGACAATCAGGGTTGTGACAAAGATTTTAAACTATCCAGGCACAGAAGGAAAAGAGATGAGAGGTTTATAGCCCATCCCTTATTTTTGTGGTTTAGTTAGGAAATTTTCCCCTACAAACCAAACATCACAGAATAAGAAAATGGACCACTTTTAATTGAACTTTGAGTTTCCAACTGATTCTGTGACTGGCAAAACCCTTGCTCTTTCTCTTTCCCTTTTCTATGCTGCCCTTTGGTTCATGCTGATCAGTTGTGGTTTGAATTTGTTCTGGGTTCCTACAGAACAATGATCTCAGGACAGATTCATTGCTCCCTCATCCTACAGAGGTGAAGTTCCTTATTTTCACATTCCTGGAGATTCCCAATGACAGCTTCTGTAGGAATGTATGTGCTACATCACTGCATGTGCTTCATGGTGAAGTGAAATGGCTCTGAGCTCACGCTCTGACATCTTGTCCTCAGATCAGCACCAATGGCATGGAAATTGAAGAACATTCTGGAGGAATGGGACACTGCACATACCCGTGAGACTCTGAAATTTCCATTGGAAAATGGGGAAAATATTATATGGAAATAAAAAACAAAAGAAATTCTTTGATATACCTACCTATACACCATTTTTACAGTACAGTTTAGGTAAGAAAAAAATGCTTGATTCTTATTAAAACCTGGTACTTTAATCCCTTGGAAGCGTGCTGGCAGCACAGATCTCATACTTCCATCTAGGCAGCAAATGTTCTTCTGCTCTAAAGTGAGATTCTCAAAAGCAGAATTTAGCATTTCCATCCATATTGGTCTTCCCCAACCTATGGACAGTTTTAGAAATTATGCCCACACAATTTAAATGGAACTGACAAAAATATTGCCTCTTTCAGAAGTCAGACCTCATTTATATTAATAATATTTATTTTCTAAATATTAGTATTGGAGCTGCATATTTGGCACTTGTACTTAAACCTTGATCCATGTTTTGTGAAATGTCCTTTAGATTACAGCTTCAGTATTTAATTATTCCTCATGGTAATATATTAGTTTTCCTGTTGCATATTTTTATCATTTCCTCCCCCTGTTCACCTCAATGGAAAACCTATTGGAATGTATAAAATGTGAAAATGCAATATATTGATATGGGTATTTTCCAAACACTGTATCCAAAGTATCCAAGTTTTTGCTCCTCTTTTCTGAGCTGCTCCCTGTGAAAGCTGTTGCTGCTGTCCTAAATCAGTAAGGTCATCCCAGCCAGTGTGTGTTTTGGATCCTAAATATCTCTTCAGGTTGGAATGCAGCACCTTGAACACGCTGCTGCTTGTTTAATCCTTATCAATATCTCCAACTCAAATAGTGCTGTTCTTTAAGAAGTCTTTCATTGGATTAATTTAGTCTGAAATTGACTAAAAATTTATGCAGAGACGTGGCAAATGTCTTTGAAGAGGTAAAAGGATTGCTGCAAAGGAGGGAAATGAGCTGTTCTTTATATAGCAGGTGGTTGGAACCAGATCTTTAAGGCCCATTCCAATCCAAACCATTCCATGATTTTATGATATTTTCTGAGGAATGGAAAATTAAGAGACTTAAAGCCAAGCCAGGGAGATTCATGAGAGGTCTCAGATAAAATATGCTGACTGCAGACCTGAAACAGATTGTCCTGAGGGGCTGTTGAAGCTTAACAAGTTTTTAAAAACAAGTCAGATAAGCATCTAACAGGAATCACTTAACTGTAGCTGATCCTGTTTGGGGGCAAGAGAATGATCTAAGCAAGGTGCTGAAATATCCTCCTACCTTGATTTCTCTGAAATTACATATTTTAAGAAGAAAGATTTTCTCCACTAGAAAGGAATCACTGACAGGCTGATAAAAGTGATTCTTAGTGCTGTTGGCAAGCAGGTCTGACCTTCTTACACCCCAGGATTTAATATGACCTTTTAGTCGAAGAAGGATTTGATGGGAGGTTAATGGTGTTTTGGTTAAGGTTTCCAAAAGGATAAATGTGTTTAGGAAACAGTAAGTTCTCTAACAGAATGTTAAATCCACTGAAGAAAGCAATCTCTGTCAGGATTGAAATGATTTTCAAGCTATTTTCAAATGGGGGGGGGTGGGTGAAATAACGTAATAAAATTAGGATAATGTTTCAAAACATGTCATTCAAGTTGTTAAGGCAGTCAGTATAGATTTGGTCTTAAAATAGCTTTAAAATAAGTACAACCAACAGCTCTCCAGCATGCTCAGCCCCCTCTTTGGCTAACTTAGACCTGACAGCCCTCTCTTAGAAGGCTGAGGTCAACTGGGATATCTTCTCTCCTGAAACACCCACAAGAAATCCCAGTGTGATGCTTGCAGATCTCTCTTTAGCAGCAAAGGAGGGCCAGGCTCTGTTAGCATCACCCACGATTTGCAGGGTTATCCCAGCTGTGTGCCCAGCCCAGCCATCCCTGCAGATCCAGACCCACCTGTTCCTTCAGCTGATGCCCCAGTTGCCTCCGGGAGGTGGGAAAGGAAGGTGGGGACTTCTGTCCCAGTGTCAGCCCTCTCTACAAGCAGGAGCTGCAACCTTCTGCTCCCTCATCCCTCCCTCTGTGGTGGCAGCAGCTGTCCAGGCTGGCCAAAGTGGGATGTGGAGTGTGGGGTTTGCTGTTTCCAGGAGTGTATTCCTGTCAGTAAGAGACAAAACCAAACAGGTATGATCCTTCTAGTTTTAGGGAATTGTAGAGGTGGTGGAAATAATTGTCCCTATTCTTTATGTGTAGATAATCTGTAAACCTAGGTTGAGGCTTTTACATCTCTATATCTATATATATAATCTATATATAGATTATATTACATCTAATTCACTTTGAATTATTTGAGAGGGATTTTTGACAAGGGGATGCAGTGACAGGAGGAATGTCTTCAAACTGGCATACAACAGGATTAGATTGGATATTGGGAAAAAATTGTTCTGTGGTAAAGCCCTGGCCTGGGTTGCCCAGAGGAGCTGTGGCTGCCCCATCCCTGGAAGTGTTCAAAGCCAGATTGGTTGTGGCTTAGAGCAATTTGATGCAGTTGAACATGTCCCTGTTGATGGCAGAGGGATTGCAGATGGTCTTTAAGGTCCCTTCCCATCCAATTCATTCTTGCCTCTTTGATCTGACGTCACCCAGTCCAGCAGCTCCAGTACCAGCTGAGGACACCCATGAATTTTCAGTAATTCTTGTGCTTCTGATGGTTGAAGTGATGCTTATGTACTGTGAGAGAGGAAGAACCAAGTGCTCTTGAGCAGAAGCAGTAACAATGTCCAGCTCTGCTGGTTCCTTCAAACTGGGAATCATCCCAGTGATCCCTGTGACTGAAATGAAGGAGGACATTCCAGCTCATGTTAACAAAATGCAGCGGATGCGCTTGGAATAAATTTGTAAGCACTGTAAATCTTATCTGGATGATCTCCAAAGAGAGAAAGCTGCATTAGTCCAGCCAAGATGTAAAGCACTCACAGCAAAGTGATCTGACATCCTCCTCAGAGAGGCAGAAAGGCAGCCTGATTGCATCCCCAAGATGGAGAAACTGAGCTGATCTGGATTCTAAAGATAGTCAGGACACTCTGATCATACAGAAATGTTTTTTCACTGGCATAGACATGTAAAAAAAATACAGGGCAAGAAAGAGACAGGAATAATCTGTGGAAACAACACCAGAATTCCTTGTAATGTGGCTCTTTTTCTGCCAGTAGTAACAGCCATTAATGAAGCATTAATTGTTTGTCTGAATTAAGCAAGCTTAAGTGATTGTGTACTGGCCCCAAACTACAGCAGTGCAGGTCCAAGTCTAATTATTCAGATCTACCTTCACAACATTAGGGGCCAATTTGGATCTCCACTTTGCCTTCAAATATGAAAGTTACTTTTTAGGAAGCATTGTGTTTGTGTATGTTCAGATGACCTTGATTTTCTGCTATTCAAAAATCTGACACTTCTTCTTTATAAATATTGTTCCTAAAAAATCACCTTTGTGTATAAAGAAATTTAAGTAAAATATTTTTTCTATTGTTGTTTTTAGATATACAAGATGATCTTTTTTTCTTTTCTTTTTTTTTTTGTCGGTTGTTCAAGATTTCTTTGCAAGTGGGAAAATAAACAGAAATGAGGCAGAAGAAAGAAATGGAGAAAATACTGAAAGGCTTCAGATTGTTTTCATCCAACTTTGAAATTTTCAGATAGCTCAGGAAAATAATTCAAAATTATGTCAATGTACAGATATTACGAAAATCATTAAATGGATGCTTTTAAATAAATTCTACTTGTAGGATTAAAATCTGAGTGCCTTGGGGGACACTGTATGAGCAGCATTTGTGGACTGGCTGGAAATATGAAACAAGCAGACATGTCCTGAGCTGAATCCATTCCTATAAGATTTCCAGCCTAGGGCAGCATTCCTTGAAGGATATACATATATCTGCTTAACCATACATATGATGCTCCATCCCACTGAAGCCAACAGGAGCATTCACTACTCATCAAGTTAAGCATTTACATAAATCTCTGGGATAATGCAGTTTAATCAAAGACTCAAGTGCTTGGATAAATCCTAGGTTGTTCAAAGTAAACTTCAAAGCTTTTTGCGTTCACTTAACACCAATTATTACCCAAACAAATCAAATGGACTGTATTATATGAGAGGTTTTAAATTCATAAATGTAACAGTACAGTGGTTTTTTCTATTCATCTACATCTTTTTTACCTTGCTGAGAAAGGATTCCTTATTAAAGCTGGTTAAAAAAAAAAAAGCCAGAAAATGCCTGGAACAAAGTAACTGTAACTGTAAAATGTCCTTAAAGGCCAATTAGGAATTGCAATACTGGGAGTTTTATTACAACTAACTCCTCCTTAATTATCAATCAATGGATTCTGTTGGAAAAAAAAATTCTCAAATTCACAGCTGGGAAAATGATGCTAATTATTTTCTGTTAATTAAGGCTGTGCTGGGATTCAGACTTGCCATCCTTCAAATACAGGATTGACATATCAATGCTAACATAATGCTTAGGGTCTTTTCCGAAGGCTTTATTTCTAATGATAATAAATTGGTGTCACGTTATTTTAAGTGTCTTAAGCTATCGTGCTGCTACCCAACCCTGATATATGCTGAAATGTTTATATCTATCTTGGTATTCATACCAGGTTCTGATCTGGAAGTTGAATATTCATCATTTTGCACTGTAGCTGTTCTATTGTGAGCATGAAAGAGCATTAAATCACTTGGAGCTAAAAAGAGTAAGGCAAAAATATTGAGTAGTAGCAGGATTCCCTAAATAACAAAATTTGAGAGAATTGAACACTTGAGTAAAATTCTGAACACTTTATATTCAGTTGCACAGTTTCTGCTGACCTTCACAGACCAGAATTGCTAGTCCAACCCCTGGTCCTCCTTCATTGTAAGAGTACTCTAAATTACAGGCTGTTAATTTTTTTTTTTTTTTTATTTTTTTTTTTTAATTTTTTTTTTTTGGTGTGGAAAAGACAGCCAAACATTTTTTTTTTTAGAAATCTCTTGCTTGCTTGATGTTTAATTCTCATGATCTACTGCATATCTTATAGCCAAGACTGATGAAAATCAGAAATAAGAGAGTGGAAACAGATAAGTAGAGGGGGAAAACCATGAAAAATTAATATTCTGCCAGACTTGGTGTGGTATATATAAGAAAGAAAGCTCATGAACTCAAACACTACCTAAGGTATGCTTGGCCTACGATTCAGAGAAGTTTTAAAGAACTGTTACCAGTTTGAGGAAAAATGGGCAGGAGGGTGGTGCTGTATTTTGGGTTTTGCTCAGGATGAGAAATCCTTGAGTCTGTTCCAAAAAAGCAGACATCAGACAAACAGCTCTGAAAAAACACACTCCTCTACCAGATTCTTGGAAACCATAATATCCAGCATTTTAAGATATCTGGGAAGATTGTAGAGATGCTGCAAGCAACAGATCAGGACAGTTTGGTCTCCTTGTGGGTTTGCCACCCTCATGACTACACAGGTAAGAGCAGTTTGCTGTGGGATTTAGACAGCAGATCCTGTTTGAGAGATGCCGTAAAAATTATTTGATCGCTCTACTGCAGTTGGCCAATTCAGATAAACCAAGGGACCAGGTGAGTGGGTCACCCACTGAACCTCAGCATGTACAGGCCTGAAGTGTGGCCTCCACCTTCCTTCCTAACAAGCAGAGAGAAACAGGAAAGTACCTCCACAAAGTAATTTTTTTCTCACTGGAAAATAGCATCTAAAGTCAAAGGTATTTCTCAAAAGTCATGGTGTGCTACATCTCCCCAACGACCAAAAATTGATTCTGTCTCCCTCTGACTTGGATGTTCACTTTTAAGGTGTCCCTAATCAGCAGTTCCCATATTTCCAGCCTATTGAAACTCATTATTTTTTTAAAGTCCAGGACTGGAGAGAATGCAGCGCCCAACCAATGAGGAAGTTTGGTCTTGATGATCTTGGAGGTCTTTTCCAACCCTAATGATTCTGTGCTTCTATGTTTGCCACTTCAGGTATTTTTCAGACTTGGAACATTAGTCTTTTACTTTGTGTACAAGAGGCTGTTGAGGGTATTTCTGGTGGGTGAATGTTGAAAAGGCTGTTAAAAGTTTTTGTGAATATAAACTCTATTAAATCTCCTCCAGCTCTTCTGAAACAGAGTCTACTGAATGACCTAACTGGTACTATTTGGTCCTGCTCTTCTACAGCTAAGAACTTCCACTTAAGAATTGTATTTGTGTAGCATAAAAGCACAAATGTAAGTCAAAAAATGCATAAAGGTGAGTTAGGACAATACATTTAACTCAACTTTTACCACATCTTGAAAAAACATACTGAATGAAATCTGGAGTGTGTATCTTTACATCTACCTGATCCTTATCTATCCCTAAATAAAAAATATTTTACCTATGCTTGCTGATTACAAAAGCTTTCTCTCAGCTTTTGTAATTCATTTGTGCCTTCCAGCAGTCATGAGTCATGGGTCTTTTACACTTGTCAAGAACACCTAATCCCTACCCTTCATGGCCCAGAAACCCTAAAGATGGCTGAACATGTAATTGCCTTGAAGTGTAAAATATTTCCCACATTATTTATTATAGCATTGCCTGCTAGCACCTCGATAGTTAAGGTTGTGTCAGCATTTTTATTATAAGCCCCCATTTTCAGCTGTAAAAATGTGCTTCAGGCTGGAACCAGGAATGCAAGTGATTTTATTTTTTTACTGTTTTTTAAAATAAAATTACCTTGGATGTTTTTAAGTTATTCCATCTGTAGTCAACAACACACCCACTCATGTCTATTTACAGCTGCATATGTGAGTGTATAAGGAAGATCTAGCATGGTATAAATATATAAATTTAGATATTTTCAAAATAACCCCCATATCTGTTCACTTATGTTTTCATTTCTTGCTCATGCAAATTGTGTGGGAGAAATTTTAGTCACAGCACGAACTTTATTTTGAGTTGATGCAGTGTCCTTTATCCAATGGTGTCTATAGATGGCAATAATGAAATATTTATTTGGCTTTTACATGTTATATTTTATTTCGGTGTGAATCAAACCCTCTTGTGGAATAATTTCAGCAAAAGAATTTTTTCTCTGTTCTTGGATCATGAGCAAGACCAGGGACTACACCCAGGTGTTAGCCCACCAAGTCCCAGTGATTTAGTCGGGTGTAAAAGCTGACTCACACTTTCATGCCTGTCTTTCACATAGATCCATGACTAGGATGCAAACACCTTTTGAGATCTTGTTGCTGAGCACTCATTTATCTCTGATCACATTGCTCTTTTCCCAGCAAGGTTGCATTGCATGAGTAAAGTTAACACCAACTTTGTCAATTTACATCTCTCCTATGAATTGATTTTCTGAATCTAGTAGCAGCTCTCACATAGAGGAACTGCATACATAGCCTCTACATAGGATGGATCATGGATTACACGATCACAGTTCTATGAAATTTGGAATTTTGTTTTGTCTTTATTGCTATTATTGTTAGTGCTAGCAATAATAGCAATAATATGTGAGTTCTTGATCATCCTTCTGGGTCCCTTTGAACGCAGGATATTTTATCATTCTATGATTCTAATATGACTAAACTTTGAAAAAATAAAAATATTTCCTCTGTCTCTTGAGTTTAGGTCTTTTAACTACTTATGTTCTACTTGTTTTTCTCAATATTTAAAAAATAAATGAACAAAATAAAGAGATTAAATTTTTGTCCATTGTTGTTGATGTTTAACAAGGTGTTTCTGGAACAAATGTTAACCTTAGTCCTCTTGTCATCCAACTGAACACGTGCCTTCATTCTGAAAACTGGAAGGGGAAGTTTTCTTGTTACTTCATCCATAATTAATGTGGTACTCTAACCCTCAAAATATACAACTCCAGCTTAAAGTTTTTTCATTCCTTAATGCAGTTTATCTGTCTTTCCCCAAATATTTCAGAACTGCTACCACTTCTAAGTGAAATAAAAATTAAAAAGACGTTTTTTGTTGGAGTTTTTTGGGCAGTTTTTTCTTGCTCACTGGTTGGATTTTTTGATGGTGTATTTGTTGTTGGGTTTTTTTGTTTGTTTTGTTCCTATTGTTGTTGTTGTGGGGAGGGCTATTTTGAACCATTCTGGACCCATTTTTGAAATTAATCATTATTAAAGACGTAACAGTTCATGGAAGTTATCCAGAACACATGGATTCCCATGACCTTGATTTGAAAACTGGTGGGACTATGCTTTTAATTTCATTTCATTGTGAAGATTTAAGTTTGTTCAGCCCTTGGACTCCACATTCTGAGCAAGAATACGCTCTGAAAAACAATGGTTTCCTAATTCCCAGTCTAGAATAATTGGGTTTTATGCAGAATTTCCAAGAGCATTCTCAGCTTAAAATGTGTTATCTCAAACTATTATCAAGCTGCAACTTGAACCGTTGTTAGTATGTTCTAAATAGAGCTGATCCAAAAGAAAGAGACACAGTTTTCAGCTGTGCTAAAACTATTTAAAAGATACATAAAGGAAAAATAAATCAATGGCAGAATTCTTTAGTAAAGTTATTCTTATACATCTGTTGATGATTTATGAATATTTTTATGAAAGACCATTGAGATTATATGTCTTCTGCTGCATGACTTTTGATATTATGTTATTCATAAAATTTTCAATTCCTTTGTTAAATCCATTTAGGAGTTTAACTCCTACTATTCTTAGGAAGACGTGTTTCCAAAACTTGAACTTTAGATGACTAGAAATATTCTTCTAAAGAGAAAAGTGGAATCTTTCTGGTCAAATGAAGATATGATGGTCTTCATATGAAGCCTAAATTCACCCTGATCTCTCTTATTATTGAATTAAAATAAATAGTTGTCTTTAAGTCTGATTCTTTTATCTTTAGTACTTTATCTTAGAATGGAATAGGACCTAGATATACCTGTCAAATTATATTGATTATATGTGGAGCCAAGGGCAATGTAACCATCTGCATTAAGAGATATTTACATTAAAATCCTGTTTTTCTGGATGTTATAAATATCTATATATATATATAGCGGCCAAACTTTGCAAATCCTTATATCAGTGGTTTTGTCTTCATAGACAGAAGAGAATCCAGCTTAGATGCAGAAATTTCATGGGTTTTTTTTTGTTTATGTTATTCCTTAATTTCTACCGTGGTGTCATACAGGATTTTAAGGGAAAGGACTCAGTTTATATAGAGATTGAGGCTGCAAAAATGTAACACAGGAAAAATGCAATCTGGTCCTCATCCACACTAGCAAAAGGAAGAGAAAATGGGTGAACATGGCCATGAAAACACTGTTTTAAAGAACACCTGAGAGAAAACTGTTATTGCTTATTAATCACTAAAAAAGATGCAGCCTTTATCCACCAAGGACTCTCCATGAACACCAATTCATGCCTGTGTTTCTCCAAATTTCCTCCTCCCAGATTCAAGCAGTAATTCATGTATGATTCCTGACATGTGATTCAAAGCTTTCCTTGCTTTGAGAAGGAGCAAATTCTTCCACATTTATTGAGGCTTATATGGGGAAGAGAGCAGTATTTATCTCTGACTCATGTTAGAGTATTTTGGATTGGGATTTATTTTTTCTTGGCTTAGGCGTCTAACATTCAATCATTTTAGTACCATCTACAGAAGGTTGTCCCGAGAAAAAGGCAGACAAATCTAAAAGGAGATTGTTCCCACTTGATTTAAACAGAAAGACAAAGAATTACCTCAGCTAATACATCCATTGAAATTGTAGCCATTGAGTTTGAGTTTATCATCTAAAAGATGACTGGTCCAAACGCAATGCCCTTAGAAGAAATTTATTGCTTATTTTAACACAAAATAAAATCATAGCATAAGATCAAAATAAGAAAAGAAACCCTTAAAAACAGTAAAGATTCCTACATGTCTGTTGTATCTAAATCCCTACAGAGCATGATTTTATCCCAACTCCAAATGCTTTAGCATTTCCCACGCATCAGTGAGAGTTTATATTTTAGACTAAAGAGGATCAGAGACTGTCCTGAGATGGAAGGAACCCCCAAAGCTCATCTAGTCTAGATTCAAGGTGTTTGCTCTCCTCTTCCCAAGCTTTGTGATTATTGACAAAACTGGGCCAATTCATTCAGATTCTGGAGTTGGGGCACACAGTTCTCACTTTGTCATGGAAACTACATCAAAAATCAAAGTCCTTACCTTTACAGGTAACTCCTGCAATTGTTAAACTCTTCTTAATTTAAGTCCACTATTCAGCTGAGTAACTGAAGAAGCAATTTCACTTGGGACACACAGGTCTCCAGCTCCAAACACTATCTTGTGCAGTTTTATTCTGTTCTCTGAAGATTTCTTCTATATAGAAGGTGATATTTTATAGGATGACCTATAATCCTGTCCAGTCTGTAATAGTTTAATATCTTTTCCTTGCCTTGACTGGTATGTCTTCAGGAACTCTGCGTCTGCAAGACAAAAAGAAAGAATTCTTTGTGGAAATAATTATTAAAAGCATCCCTGTTTCCAAAAGAAGTTGCTTATACACACAGGAAACTATACTAAAAAAAAACTATGAAATTAAAGCTGCAAAAGGATGGTCTAAATAATGGAACAGAATGTGTTATGTGTGATTAATTTTCTTTTGCAGTTTGTAGTCCTGCGGTAACAGGATCTAATCCAAAGCCTCTTAGATTCAACAGGGCTCTTTCCAGTTCTGAAATTCCAAGTTTCAGACATATAATTTGGCACCAAAGGTTGTGTAAGCCTTACTTTGAAAAGTGCTTCTTATGAACCTGCTTTATTCTTTTTTGGTTTTTTTGGGTTTTTTGTTGTTTTTTTTTTTTTTTTTTGACAAACACAGCAATCAGAATTCAGAATGTGGATTCAGAACTCCCTCTGCACCTGAACTTCAGGGAGCTGAAATCTGCTGCTCGAGTCCTGACTTTGTTAACAAACAACAGGAATTTTGCTACTGGCTTGAATTAAATCAAGATTTTACTCTAGAAGACTGAGACCTAGGACTTATTTCTTGGATCAAACAAGAACACTAGCCCTAAACATTTATCTTTGATGAGGAAGTGCAGTTTCAAGTCAGTTCGAGCTTTGAAATCTACAGTTAGGACTTATTTCAAAGATGAGTTCACATGATGCAGAAGGCTTTGTAACCTGGGAATTTCATGCTTAAAAAAAAATAGCTGGGAGCAGAATTAGTATGTACAGCATAATAAGAGTCCAGTTCAATTGCTATTTAGTTTGGAATGGTTTCTTTGAGAGCTTGTTGAAAAAGGGGGAAAATGTGATGAGAAGAAATATTGACTGTGCAAACTTCGCATGCCAATAAAGATATTATAGAGACTATTGTTAGTCCTGACTCTGTAATTATAATGAAGCACAAAGATGATCAAATGCAAGACCATTTACAGTTAATCATTTTGACATTGCTTTATTTTTCCTATGAACCATAGAAGAGGAGAATCAAACAATATTATACCACAAGA